>NW_025745407.1:80000-105000 GCF_021184085.1 Oncorhynchus gorbuscha
AGACAGACTGATAGACTAGTAACGTTTAGAGAGAGAGAGAGGGGTGGGGAGACAGACAGACTGGTAGACTAGTAACGTTTAGAGAGAGAGGGGGGGGGCGTGGGGAGACAGACTGATAGACTAGTAACGTTTAGAGAGAGAGAGGGGGGGGGAGACAGACTGGTAGACTAGTAACGTTTAGAGAGAGAGAGAGGGGTTCAGACTGGTAGACTAGTAACGTTTAGAGAGAGAGAGAGTTCTCTGGGGTGGGGAGACAGACTGATAGACTAGTAACGTTTAGAGAGAGAGAGGGGTGGGGGGGTGACAGACTGGTAGACTAGTAACATTTAGAGAGAGAGAGGGTGTTCTCTGGGGGGGGGGTCCAGAGACAGACTGATAGACTAGTAACGTTTAGAGAGAGAGAGGGGTGGGGGGAGACAGACTGGTAGACTAGTAACGTTTAGAGAGAGAGAGGGTGGGGGGAGACAGACTGATAGACTAGTAACGTTTAGAGAGAGAGAGGGGTTCTCTGGGGGGGAGACAGACAGTGATAGACTAGTAACGTTTAGAGAGAGAGAGAGAGAGGGGGGGGGGACAGACTGATAGACTAGTAACGTTTAGAGAGAGAGAGAGTGGGGGGGGGGAGACAGACTGGTAGACTAGTAACGTTTAGAGAGAGAGAGAGGGGTGGGGGGAGACAGACTGATAGACTAGTAACTTTTAGAGAGAGAGAGAGAGGGGGGGGGGGAGACAGACTGGTAGACTAGTAACGTTTAGAGAGAGAGAGAGGGGGGGGGGAGACAGACTGATAGACTAGTAACGTTTAGAGAGAGAGAGAGTGGGTGTGGGGGGGACAGACTGATAGACTAGTAACGTTTAGAGAGAGAGAGAGGGGTGGGGGGGGCAGACTGATAGACTAGTAACGTTTAGAGAGAGAGAGAGGGGTGGGGGGAGACAGACTGATAGACTAGTAATGTTTAGAGAGAGAGAGAGGGTGTGGGGGGAGACAGACTGGTAGACTAGTAACGTTTAGAGAGAGAGAGAGAGGGTGGGGGGGACAGACTGATAGACTAGTAACGTTTAGAGAGAGAGAGGGGTGGGGGGGACAGACTGATAGACTAGTAACGTTTAGAGAGAGAGGGGGGGGGGGGGGGAGACAGACTGATAGACTAGTAACGTTTAGAGAGAGAGAGGGGGGGGGAGACAGACTGATAGACTAGTAACGTTTAGAGAGAGAGAGAGGGGGGGAGACAGACTGATAGACTAGTAACGTTTAGAGAGAGAGAGAGGGGGGGGGGAGACAGACTGGTAGACTAGTAACGTTTAGAGAGAGAGAGGGGTGGGGGGGGAGAGACAGACTGGTAGACTAGTAACGTTTAGAGAGAGAGAGGGGTGGGGGGACAGACTGATAGACTAGTAACGTTTAGAGAGAGAGAGGGGTGGGGGGAGACAGACTGATAGACTAGTAACGTTTAGAGAGAGAGAGGGGTGGGGGGGAGACAGACTGGTAGACTAGTAACGTTTAGAGAGAGAGAGAGGGGGGGGGGGGTGGGACAGACTGATAGACTAGTAACGTTTAGAGAGAGAGAGAGGGGGGGGACAGACTGGTAGACTAGTAACGTTTAGAGAGAGAGAGAGAGAGAGAGGGGGGGACAGACTGGTAGACTAGTAACGTTTAGAGAGAGAGAGAGGGGGTGGGGGGAGACAGACTGATAGACTAGTAACGTTTAGAGAGAGAGAGAGGGGTGGGGGGGAGACAGACTGGTAGACTAGTAACGTTTAGAGAGAGAGAGGGGTGGGGGGAGACAGACTGGTAGACTACTAACGTTTAGAGAGAGAGAGGGGTGGGGGGGAGACAGACTGATAGACTAGTAACGTTTAGAGAGAGAGAGAGAGGGGTGGGGGGGGGACAGACTGATAGACTAGTAACGTTTAGAGAGAGAGAGGGGGGGGAGACAGACTGGTAGACTAGTAACGTTTAGAGAGAGAGAGGGGGTGGGGGAGACAGACTGATAGACTAGTAACGTTTAGAGAGAGAGAGGGGTGGGGGGAGACAGACTGGTAGACTAGTAACGTTTAGAGAGAGAGGGGGTGGGGTGGGGGGAGACAGACTGATAGACTAGTAACGTTTAGAGAGAGAGAGAGGGGTGGGGGGAGACAGACTGATAGACTAGTAACGTTTAGAGAGAGAGAGGGGTGGGGGGAGACAGACTGATAGACTAGTAACGTTTAGAGAGAGAGAGGGGTGGGGGGAGACAGACTGGTAGACTAGTAACGTTTAGAGAGAGAGAGGGGTGGGGGGAGACAGACTGATAGACTAGTAACGTTTAGAGAGAGAGAGGGGTGGGGGGGAGACAGACTGGTAGACTAGTAACGTTTAGAGAGAGAGAGGGGGGGTGGGGGGAGACAGACTGGTAGACTAGTAACGTTTAGAGAGAGAGAGAGAGACTGGGGTGGGGTGGGGGGAGACAGACTGATAGACTAGTAACGTTTAGAGAGAGAGAGGGGTGGGGGGAGACAGACTGGTAGACTAGTAACGTTTAGAGAGAGAGAGGGGGTGGGGGGAGACAGACTGATAGACTAGTAACGTTTAGAGAGAGAGAGGGGTGGGGGGAGACAGACTGGTAGACTAGTAACGTTTAGAGAGAGAGAGGGGTGGGGGGAGACAGACTGATAGACTAGTAACGTTTAGAGAGAGAGAGGGGTGGGGGAGACAGACTGATAGACTAGTAACGTTTAGGGAGAGAGAAAGGGGTGGGGGGAGACAGACTGGTAGACTAGTAACGTTTAGAGAGAGAGAGGGGTGGGGGGAGACAGACTGGTAGACTAGTAACGTTTAGAGAGAGAGAGGGGTGGGGGAGACAGACTGATAGACTAGTAACGTTTAGAGAGAGAGAGAGGGGGGGGGGGGGACAGACTGGTAGACTAGTAACGTTTAGAGAGAGAGAGGGGGTGGGGGGAGACAGACTGGTAGACTAGTAACGTTTAGAGAGAGAGAGAGAGGTGGGGGGAGACAGACTGGTAGACTAGTAACGTTTAGAGAGAGAGAGAGAGGTGGGGGGGGGAGACAGACTGATAGACTAGTAACGTTTAGAGAGAGAGAGGGGGTGGGGGAGACAGACTGGTAGACTAGTAACGTTTAGAGAGAGAGAGAGGGGTGGGGGAGACAGACTGATAGACTAGTAACGTTTAGAGAGAGAGAGGGGGGGGGGGGAGACAGACTGGTAGACTAGTAACGTTTAGAGAGAGAGAGGGGTGGGGGGGGGGACAGACTGATAGACTAGTAACGTTTAGAGAGAGAGAGAGGGGTGGGGGAGACAGACTGGTAGACTAGTAACGTTTAGAGAGAGAGAGAGAGAGGGGTGGGGGGGGGAGACAGACTGGTAGACTAGTAACGTTTAGAGAGAGAGAGAGGGGTGGGGGGAGACAGACTGGTAGACTAGTAACGTTTAGAGAGAGAGAGAGGGGTGGGGGAGACAGACTGGTAGACTAGTAACGTTTAGAGAGAGAGAGAGGGGTGGGGGGGGGGAGACAGACTGATAGACTAGTAACGTTTAGAGAGAGAGAGGGGTGGTGGGGAGACAGACTGGTAGACTAGTAACGTTTAGAGAGAGAGAGGGGTGGGGGGGGACAGACTGATAGACTAGTAACGTTTAGAGAGAGAGAGGGGTGGGGCGGGGGAGACAGACTGGTAGACTAGTAACGTTTAGAGAGAGAGAGGGGGGGGGGGAGACAGACTGATAGACTAGTAACGTTTAGAGAGAGAGAGGGGTGGGGGGGGAGACAGACTGATAGACTAGTAACGTTTAGAGAGAGAGAGGGGGTGGGGGGAGACAGACTGATAGACTAGTAACGTTTAGAGAGAGAGAGGGGTGGGGGGGGAGACAGACTGGTAGACTAGTAACGTTTAGAGAGAGAGAGAGGGTGGGGGAGACAGACTGGTAGACTAGTAACGTTTAGAGAGAGAGAGAGGGGTGGGGGGAGAGACAGACTGATAGACTAGTAACGTTTAGAGAGAGAGAGAGAGGGGGGGGGGGGAGACAGACTGGTAGACTAGTAACGTTTAGAGAGAGAGAGAGGGGTGGGGGAGACAGACTGATAGACTAGTAACGTTTAGAGAGAGAGGGGTGGGGGAGACAGACTGGTAGACTAGTAACGTTTAGAGAGAGAGAGGGGTGGGGGGGGGAGACAGACTGATAGACTAGTAACGTTTAGAGAGAGAGAGGGGGGGGGGGAGACAGACTGGTAGACTAGTAACGTTTAGAGAGAGAGAGGGGTGGGGGAGACAGACTGATAGACTAGTAACGTTTAGAGAGAGAGAGAGGGGTGGGGGGAGACAGACTGATAGACTAGTAACGTTTAGAGAGAGAGAGAGGGGTGGGGGGAGACAGACTGATAGACTAGTAACGTTTAGAGAGAGAGAGGGGGGGTGGGGGGAGACAGGCTGGTAGACTAGTAACGTTTAGAGAGAGAGAGAGGGCGGGGGGAGACAGACTGATAGACTAGTAACGTTTAGAGAGAGAGAGGGGGAGACAGACTGGTAGACTAGTAACGTTTAGAGAGAGAGAGAGGGGTGGGGGAGACAGACTGGTAGACTAGTAACGTTTAGAGAGAGAGAGAGGGTGGGGGGGAGAGACAGACTGATAGACTAGTAACGTTTAGAGAGAGAGAGGGGTGGGGGGAGACAGACTGATAGACTAGTAATGTTTAGAGAGAGAGAGGGGTGGGGGGGAGACAGACTGATAGACTAGTAATGTTTAGAGAGAGAGAGAGGGGTGGGGGGGGGGAGACAGACTGGTAGACTAGTAACATTTAGAGAGAGAGAGGGGTGGGGGAGACAGACTGGTAGACTAGTAACGTTTAGAGAGAGAGAGGGGTGGGGGAGACAGACTGGTAGACTAGTAACGTTTAGAGAGAGGGGTGGGGGGAGACAGACTGATAGACTAGTAACGTTTAGAGAGAGAGAGGGGTGGGGGGAGACAGACTGGTAGACTAGTAACGTTTAGAGAGAGAGAGAGGGTGGGGGGACAGACTGATAGACTAGTAACGTTTAGAGAGAGAGAGGGGGGGGGGAGACAGACTGATAGACTAGTAACGTTTAGAGAGAGAGAGGGGTGGGGGGAGACAGACTGGTAGACTAGTAACGTTTAGAGAGAGAGAGGGGGGGGGGAGACAGACTGGTAGACTAGTAACGTTTAGAGAGAGAGAGAGAGAGGTGGGGGGGACAGACTGATAGACTAGTAACGTTTAGAGAGAGAGAGGGGTGGGGTGGGGGGAGAGAGACAGACTGATAGACTAGTAACGTTTAGAGAGAGAGAGAGGGGGTGGGGGAGACAGACTGATAGACTAGTAACGTTTAGAGAGAGAGAGGGGTGGGGGGGAGACAGACTGATAGACTAGTAACGTTTAGAGAGAGAGAGGGGTGGGGGAGACAGACTGGTAGAGTAGTAACGTTTAGAGAGAGAGAGAGAGGGGGGGGGAGACAGACTGATAGACTAGTAACGTTTAGAGAGAGAGAGGGGTGGGGGAGACAGACTGGTAGACTAGTAACGTTTAGAGAGAGAGAGAGGGGGGGGGGAGACAGACTGGTAGACTAGTAACGTTTAGAGAGAGAGAGGGGTGGGGGGGAGACAGACTGATAGACTAGTAACGTTTAGAGAGAGAGAGGGGTGGGGGGGAGACAGACTGATAGACTAGTAACGTTTAGAGAGAGAGAGGGGTGGGGGGAGACAGACTGGTAGACTAGTAACATTTAGAGAGAGAGAGGGGTGGGGGAGACAGACTGGTAGACTAGTAACGTTTAGAGAGAGAGAGGGGTGGGGGGAGACAGACTGATAGACTAGTAACGTTTAGAGAGAGAGAGGGGTGGGGGGAGACAGACTGGTAGACTAGTAACATTTAGAGAGAGAGAGGGGTGGGGGGGGGGAGACAGACTGATAGACTAGTAACGTTTAGAGAGAGAGAGGGGCGGGGGGGGACAGACTGATAGACTAGTAACGTTTAGAGAGAGAGAGGGGGTGGGGGGAGACAGACTGGTAGACTAGTAACGTTTAGAGAGAGAGAGAGAGGGGTGGGGGGGGAGACAGACTGGTAGACTAGTAACGTTTAGAGAGAGAGAGAGAGGGGGGGGAGACAGACTGATAGACTAGTAACGTTTAGAGAGAGAGAGAGGGGGGGAGACAGACTGGTAGACTAGTAACGTTTAGAGAGAGAGAGAGGGGTGGGGGAGACAGACTGGTAGACTAGTAACGTTTAGAGAGAGAGAGAGAGGTGGGGGGAGACAGACTGATAGACTAGTAACGTTTAGAGAGAGAGAGGGGTGGGGGAGACAGACTGATAGACTAGTAACGTTTAGAGAGAGAGAGAGGGGTGGGGGGAGACAGACTGATAGACTAGTAACGTTTAGAGAGAGAGAGGGGGTGGGGGGAGACAGACTGGTAGACTAGTAACATTTAGAGAGAGAGAGGGGGTGGGGGGAGACAGACTGATAGACTAGTAACGTTTAGAGAGAGAGAGAGGGGTGGGGGGGAGACAGACTGATAGACTAGTAACGTTTAGAGAGAGAGAGGGGTGGGGGGAGACAGACTGGTAGACTAGTAACGTTTAGAGAGAGAGAGGGGTGGGGGGAGACAGACTGGTAGACTAGTAACGTTTAGAGAGAGAGAGAGAGGGGGTGGGGGGGACAGACTGATAGACTAGTAACGTTTAGAGAGAGAGAGGGGGGTGGGGGGAGAGACAGACTGATAGACTAGTAACGTTTAGAGAGAGAGAGAGGGGTGGGGGGGAGACAGACTGATAGACTAGTAACGTTTAGAGAGAGAGAGGGGTGGGGGAGACAGACTGATAGACTAGTAACGTTTAGAGAGAGAGAGAGGGGTGGGGGGAGACAGACTGGTAGACTAGTAACGTTTAGAGAGAGAGAGAGAGGGGTGGGGGGAGACAGACTGATAGACTAGTAACGTTTAGAGAGAGAGAGGGGTGGGGGGAGACAGACTGGTAGACTAGTAACGTTTAGAGAGAGAGAGAGGGGTGGGGGGGGGGAGACAGACTGGTAGACTAGTAACGTTTAGAGAGAGAGAGGGGGTGGGGGAGACAGACTGATAGACTAGTAACGTTTAGAGAGAGAGAGGGGTGGGGGGGGGAGACAGACTGATAGACTAGTAATGTTTAGAGAGAGAGAGGGGGTGGGGGGAGACAGACTGGTAGACTAGTAACATTTAGAGAGAGAGAGGGGTGGGGGAGACAGACTGGTAGACTAGTAACGTTTAGAGAGAGAGAGAGAGGGGGGGGGGGAGACAGACTGGTAGACTAGTAACGTTTAGAGAGAGAGAGGGGGGGGGGGGACAGACTGGTAGACTAGTAATGTTTAGAGAGAGAGAGAGGGGTGGGGGAGACAGACTGGTAGACTAGTAACGTTTAGAGAGAGAGAGAGGGGTGGGGGGGAGACAGACTGATAGACTAGTAACGTTTAGAGAGAGAGAGGGGGGGGGGGAGACAGACTGGTAGACTAGTAACGTTTAGAGAGAGAGAGGGGGTGGGGGAGACAGACTGATAGACTAGTAACGTTTAGAGAGAGAGAGGGGGGGGGGGGGGACAGACTGGTAGACTAGTAACGTTTAGAGAGAGAGAGAGGGTGGGGGGAGACAGACTGATAGACTAGTAACGTTTAGAGAGAGAGAGGGGAGACTGGTAGACTAGTAACGTTTAGAGAGAGAGAGAGGGGGTGGGGGAGACAGACTGGTAGACTAGTAACGTTTAGAGAGAGAGAGGGGTGGGGGGGGGGGACAGACTGGTAGACTAGTAACGTTTAGAGAGAGAGAGGGGGTGGGGGGAGACAGACTGAGACTAGTAACGTTTAGTAACAGACTGATAGACTAGTAACGTTTAGAGAGAGAGAGGGGGGGGGACAGACTGGTAGACTAGTAACGTTTAGAGAGAGAGAGGGGTGGGGGTGGGGGAGACAGACTGGTAGACTAGTAACGTTTAGAGAGAGAGAGGGGTGGGGGGGGGAGACAGACTGGTAGACTAGTAACGTTTAGAGAGAGAGAGGGGTGGGGGTGGGGGAGACAGACTGGTAGACTAGTAACGTTTAGAGAGAGAGGGGGTGGGGGGGGAGACAGACTGATAGACTAGTAACGTTTAGAGAGAGAGAGAGGGGGGTGGGGGGAGACAGACTGATAGACTAGTAACGTTTAGAGAGAGAGAGAGTGGGGGGGAGACAGACTGATAGACTAGTAACGTTTAGAGAGAGAGAGGGGTGGGGGGGGGGACAGACTGATAGACTAGTAACGTTTAGAGAGAGAGAGGGGTGGGGGGAGACAGACTGGTAGACTAGTAACGTTTAGAGAGAGAGGGGTGGGGGGGGGAGACAGACTGATAGACTAGTAACATTTAGAGAGAGAGAGGGGTGGGGGGGGGAGACAGACTGATAGACTAGTAACGTTTAGAGAGAGAGAGGGGGTGGGGGGAGACAGACTGGTAGACTAGTAACGTTTAGAGAGAGAGGGGGGGGGGGGGAGACAGACTGATAGACTAGTAACGTTTAGAGAGAGAGAGAGGGGTGGGGGAGACAGACTGATAGACTAGTAACATTTAGAGAGAGAGAGAGGGGTGGGGGGGGAGACAGACTGATAGACTAGTAACGTTTAGAGAGAGAGAGAGAGGGGGGGGAGACAGACTGGTAGACTAGTAACGTTTAGAGAGAGAGAGAGGGGTGGGGGGAGACAGACTGATAGACTAGTAACGTTTAGAGAGAGAGAGGGGTGGGGGGAGACAGACTGGTAGACTAGTAACGTTTAGAGAGAGAGAGGGGGGGGGGGAGACAGACTGATAGACTAGTAACGTTTAGAGAGAGAGAGGGGTGTGGGGGAGACAGACTGATAGACTAGTAACGTTTAGAGAGAGAGAGAGGGGTGGGGGAGACAGACTGATAGACTAGTAACGTTTAGAGAGAGAGAGGGGTGGGGGGAGAGACAGACTGATAGACTAGTAACGTTTAGAGAGAGAGAGAGGGTGGGGGGGAGACAGACTGGTAGACTAGTAACGTTTAGAGAGAGAGAGAGGGGTGGGGGGGAGACAGACTGGTAGACTAGTAACATTTAGAGAGAGAGAGAGGGGGGGGGAGACAGACTGATAGACTAGTAACGTTTAGAGAGAGAGAGGGGTGGGGGGAGACAGACTGATAGACTAGTAACGTTTAGAGAGAGAGAGAGAGGGGGTGGGGGGGGGGAGACAGACTGGTAGACTAGTAACGTTTAGAGAGAGAGAGGGGTGGGGGGGGAGACAGACTGGTAGACTAGTAACGTTTAGAGAGAGAGAGAGAGGGGTGGGGGGGAGACAGACTGATAGACTAGTAACGTTTAGAGAGAGAGAGGGGTGGGGGGAGACAGACTGGTAGACTAGTAACGTTTAGAGAGAGAGAGGGGTGGGGGGGAGACAGACTGATAGACTAGTAACGTTTAGAGAGAGAGAGAGGGGTGGGGGGAGACAGACTGGTAGACTAGTAACGTTTAGAGAGAGAGAGAGAGGGGGGGGGGAGACAGACTGATAGACTAGTAACGTTTAGAGAGAGAGAGAGGGGTGGGGGGGGAGACAGACTGATAGACTAGTATCGTTTAGAGAGAGAGAGAGGGGTGGGGGGAGACAGACTGATAGACTAGTAACGTTTAGAGAGAGAGAGAGGGGTGGGGGGAGACAGACTGGTAGACTAGTAACGTTTAGAGAGAGAGAGGGGGTTGGGGGGGAGACAGACTGATAGACTAGTAACGTTTAGAGAGAGAGAGGGGTGGGGGGTTTCAACTATGAGTTTAACTCCTCGAGGTACCCCCTCCAGCCGTTCCAGGGACAGGTATGTGATCTACTTCACACCTAGTACACCTGATTCAACTATGAGTTTAACTCCTCGAGGTACCTCCTCCAGCCGTTCCAGGGACCGGTATGTGATCTACTGTACACCTGATTCAACTATGAGTTTAACTCCTCGAGGTACCCCCTCCAGCCGTTCCAGGGACAGGTATGTGATCTACTTCACACCTAGTACACCTGATTCAACTATGAGTTTAACTCTTCGAGGTACCCCCTCCAGCTGTTCCAGGGACAGGTATGTGATCTACTTCACATCTAGTACACCTGATTCAACTATGAGTTTAACTCCTCGAGGTACCCCTTCCAGCCGTTCCAGGGACCGGTATGTGATCTACTTCACACCTAGTACACCTGATTCAACTATGAGTTTAACTCCTCGAGGTACCCCCTCCAGCCGTTCCAGGGACCGGTATGTGATCTACTTCACACCTAGTACACCTGATTCAACTATGAGTTTAACTCCTCGAGGTACCCCCTCCAGCCGTTCCAGGGACAGGTATGTGATCTACATCACACCTAGTACACCTGATTCAACTATGAGTTTAACTCTTCGAGGTACCCCTTCCAGCCGTTCCAGGGACAGGTATGTGATCTACATCACACCTAGTACACCTGATTCAACTATGAGTTTAACTCCTTGAGGTACCCCCTCCAGCCGTTCCAGGGACAGGTATGTGATCTACATCACACCTAGTACACCTGATTCAACTATGAGTTTAACTCTTCGAGGTACCCCTTCCAGCCGTTCCAGGGACAGGTATGTGATCTACATCACACCTAGTACACCTGATTCAACTATGAGTTTAACTCTTCGAGGTACCCCTTCCAGCCGTTCCAGGGACAGGTATGTGATCTACTTCACACCTAGTACACCTGATTCAACTATGAGTTTAACTCCTCGAGGTACCCCTTCCAGCCGTTCCAGGGACAGGTATGTGATCTACTTCACACCTAGTACACCTGATTCAACTATGAGTTTAACTCCTCGAGGTACCCCTTCCAGCCGTTCCAGGGACAGGTATGTGATCTACATCACACCTAGTACACCTGATTCAACTATGAGTTTAACTCCTCGAGGTACCCCTTCCAGCCGTTCCAGGGACAGGTATGTGATCTACATCACACCTAGTACACCTGATTCAACTATGAGTTTAACTCCTCGAGGTACCCCTTCCAGCCGTTCCAGGGACAGGTATGTGATCTACTTCACACCTAGTACACCTGATTCAACTATGAGTTTAACTCTTCGAGGTACCCCCTCCAGCCGTTCCAGGGACAGGTATGTGATCTACTTCACACCTAGTACACCTGATTCAACTATGAGTTTAACTCTTCGAGGTACCCCTTCCAGCCGTTCCAGGGACAGGTATGTGATCTACATCACACCTAGTACACCTGATTCAACTATGAGTTTAACTCCTCGAGGTACCCCTTCCAGCCGTTCCAGGGACAGGTATTTGATCTACTTCACACCTAGTACACCTGATTCAACTATGAGTTTAACTCTTCGAGGTACCCCTTCCAGCCGTTCCAGGGACAGGTATGTGATCTACTTCACACCTAGTACACCTGATTCAACTATGAGTTTAACTCCTCGAGGTACCCCTTCCAGCCGTTCCAGGGACAGGTATGTGATCTACTTCACACCTAGTACACCTGATTCAACTATGAGTTTAACTCCTCGAGGTACCCCTTCCAGCCGTTCCAGGGACAGGTATGTGATCTACTTCACACCTAGTACACCTGATTCAACTATGAGTTTAACTCTTCGAGGTACCCCTTCCAGCCGTTCCAGGGACAGGTATGTGATCTACTTCACACCTAGTACACCTGATTCAACTATGAGTTTAACTCCTCGAGGTACCCCTTCCAGCTGTTCCAGGGACAGGTATGGGATCTACATCACACCTAGTACACCTGATTCAACTATGAGTTTAACTCCTCGAGGTACCCCCTCCAGCCGTTCCAGGGACAGGTATGTGATCTACTTCACACCTAGTACACCTGATTCAACTATGAGTTTAACTCCTCGAGGTACCCCTTCCAGCCGTTCCAGGGACAGGTATGTGATCTACTTCACACCTAGTACACCTGATTCAACTATGAGTTTAACTCCTCGAGGTACCCCTTCCAGCCGTTCCAGGGACAGGTATGTGATCTACTTCACATCTAGTACACCTGATTCAACTATGAGTTTAACTCCTCGAGGTACCCCTTCCAGCCGTTCCAGGGACCGGTATGTGATCTACTTCACACCTAGTACACCTGATTCAACTATGAGTTTAACTCCTCGAGGTACCCCCTCCAGCCGTTCCAGGGACCGGTATGTGATCTACTTCACACCTAGTACACCTGATTCAACTATGAGTTTAACTCCTCGAGGTACCCCCTCCAGCCGTTCCAGGGACAGGTATGTGATCTACATCACACCTAGTACACCTGATTCAACTATGAGTTTAACTCTTCGAGGTACCCCTTCCAGCCGTTCCAGGGACAGGTATGTGATCTACATCACACCTAGTACACCTGATTCAACTATGAGTTTAACTCCTCGAGGTACCCCCTCCAGCCGTTCCAGGGACAAGTATGTGATCTACATCACACCTAGTACACCTGATTCAACTATGAGTTTAACTCTTCGAGGTACCCCTTCCAGCCGTTCCAGGGACAGGTATGTGATCTACATCACACCTAGTACACCTGATTCAACTATGAGTTTAACTCTTCGAGGTACCCCTTCCAGCCGTTCCAGGGACAGGTATGTGATCTACTTCACACCTAGTACACCTGATTCAACTATGAGTTTAACTCCTCGAGGTACCCCTTCCAGCCGTTCCAGGGACAGGTATGTGATCTACTTCACACCTAGTACACCTGATTCAACTATGAGTTTAACTCCTCGAGGTACCCCTTCCAGCCGTTCCAGGGACAGGTATGTGATCTACATCACACCTAGTACACCTGATTCAACTATGAGTTTAACTCCTCGAGGTACCCCTTCCAGCCGTTCCAGGGACAGGTATGTGATCTACATCACACCTAGTACACCTGATTCAACTATGAGTTTAACTCCTCGAGGTACCCCCTCCAGCCGTTCCAGGGACAGGTATGTGATCTACTTCACACCTAGTACACCTGATTCAACTATGAGTTTAACTCTTCGAGGTACCCCTTCCAGCCGTTCCAGGGACAGGTATGTGATCTACTTCACACCTAGTACACCTGATTCAACTATGAGTTTAACTCCTCGAGGTACCCCTTCCAGCCGTTCCAGGGACAGGTATGTGATCTACTTCACACCTAGTACACCTGATTCAACTATGAGTTTAACTCCTCGAGGTACCCCTTCCAGCCGTTCCAGGGACAGGTATGTGATCTACTTCACACCTAGTACACCTGATTCAACTATGAGTTTAACTCTTCGAGGTACCCCTTCCAGCCATTCCAGGGACAGGTATGTGATCTACTTCACACCTAGTACACCTGATTCAACTATGAGTTTAACTCCTCGAGGTACCCCTTCCAGCCGTTCCAGGGACAGGTATGGGATCTACATCACACCTAGTACACCTGATTCAACTATGAGTTTAACTCCTCGAGGTACCCCCTCCAGCCGTTCCAGGGACAGGTATGTGATCTACTTCACACCTAGTACACCTGATTCAACTATGAGTTTAACTCCTCGAGGTACCCCTTCCAGCCGTTCCAGGGACAGGTATGTGATCTACTTCACACCTAGTACACCTGATTCAACTATGAGTTTAACTCCTCGAGGTACCCCTTCCAGCCGTTCCAGGGACAGGTATGTGATCTACATCACACCTAGTACACCTGATTCAACTATGAGTTTAACTCCTCGAGGTACCCCCTCCAGCCGTTCCAGGGACAGGTATGTGATCTACTTCACACCTAGTACACCTGATTCAACTATGAGTTTAACTCTTCGAGGTACCCCTTCCAGCCGTTCCAGTGACAGGTATGTGATCTACTTCACACCTAGTACACCTGATTCAACTATGAGTTTAACTCTTCGAGGTACCCCTTCCAGCCGTTCCAGGGACAGGTATGTGATCTACATCACACCTAGTACACCTGATTCAACTATGAGTTTAACTCTTCGAGGTACCCCCTCCAGCCGTTCCAGGGACAGGTATGTGATCTACATCACACCTAGTACACCTGATTCAACTATGAGTTTAACTCCTCGAGGTACCCCTTCCAGCCGTTCCAGGGACAGGTATGGGATCTACATCACACCTAGTACACCTGATTCAACTATGAGTTTAACTCCTCGAGGTACCCCTTCCAGCCATTCCAGGGACAGGTATGTGATCTACATCACACCTAGTACACCTGATTCAACTATGAGTTTAACTCCTCGAGGTACCCCCTCCAGCCGTTCCAGGGACAGGTATGTGATCTACTTCACACCTAGTACACCTGATTCAACTATGAGTTTAACTCCTCGAGGTACCCCTTCCAGCCGTTCCAGGGACAGGTATGTGATCTACTTCACACCTAGTACACCTGATTCAACTATGAGTTTAACTCCTCGAGGTACCCCTTCCAGCCGTTCCAGGGACAGGTATGTGATCTACTTCACACCTAGTACACCTGATTCAACTATGAGTTTAACTCCTCGAGGTACCCCTTCCAGCCGTTCCAGGGACAGGTATGTGATCTACTTCACACCTAGTACACCTGATTCAACTATGAGTTTAACTCCTCGAGGTACCCCCTCCAGCCGTTCCAGGGACAGGTATGTGATCTACTGTACACCTGATTCAACTATGAGTTTAACTCCTCGAGGTACCCCTTCCAGCCGTTCCAGGGACAGGTATGGGATCTACTTCACACCTAGTACACCTGATTCAACTATGAGTTTAACTCCTCGAGGTACCCCCTCCAGCCGTTCCAGGGACAGGTATGTGATCTACATCACACCTTGTTAACTAATCATCGAGCCATTGATTACTAGAATCATTAAACTAGTTCAAGAAATGGTGAAACGTAATGGGGTTCCCCAAGTTGAGGTTTAAGAACGAGTGAAACGTAATGGGGTTCCCCAAGGTGAGGTTTAAGAACGAGTGAAACGTAATGGGGTTCCCCAAGGTGAGGTTTAAGAACGAGTGAAACGTAATGGGGTTCCCCAAGGTGAGGTTTAAGAACGAGTGAAACGTAATGGGGTTCCCCAAGGTGAGGTTTAAGAACGGATGAAAGGTAATGGGGTTCCCCAAGGTGAGGTTTAAGAACGAGTGAAATGTAATGGGGTTCCCCAAGGTGAGGTTTAAGAACAGGTGAAACGTAATGTGGTTCCCCAAGGTGAGGTTTAAGAACGAGTGAAACGTAATGGGGTTCCCCGAGGTGAGGTTTAAGAACGAGAGAAACGTAATGGGGTTCCCCGAGGTGAGGTTTAAGAACGAGAGAAACGTAATGGGGTTCCCCAAGGTGAGGTTTAAGAACGAGTGAAATGTAATGGGGTTCCCCAAGGTCAGGTTTAAGAACGAGTGAAACGTAATGGGGTTCCCCAAGGTGAGGTTTAAGAACGAGTGAAACGTAATGGGGTTCCCCAAGGTGAGGTTTAAGAACGAGTGAAACGTAATGGGGTTCCCCAAGGTGAGGTTTAAGAACGAGTGAAACGTAATGGGGTTCCCCAAGGTGAGGTTTAAGAACGAGTGAAACGTAATGGGGTTCCCCAAGGTGAGGTTTAAGAACGAGTGAAACGGCCCTGTCTATAGTAGTGTAGGCAATAGGGCTCTGGTCACTAGTAGTTCACTATATAGGGAATAGGGCTCTGGTCACTAGTAGTTCACTATATAGGGAATAGGGCTCTGGTCACTAGTAGTTCACTATATAGGGAATAGGGCTCTGGTCACTAGTAGTTCACTATATAGGGAATAGGGCCCTGGTCACTAGTAGTTCACTATATAGGGAATAGGGCTCTGGTCACTAGTAGTTCACTATATAGGGAATAGGGCTCTGGTCACTAGTAGTTCACTATATAGGGAATAGGGCTCTGGTCTATAGTAGTTCACTATATAGGGAATAGGGCTCTGGTCACTAGTAGTTCACTATATAGGGAATAGGGCTCTGGTCTACTAGTAGTTCACTATATAGGGAATAGGGCTCTGGTCACTAGTAGTTCACTATATAGGGAATAGGGCTCTGGTCACTAGTAGTTCACTATATAGGGAATAGGGCTCTGGTCACTAGTAGTTCACTATATAGGGAATAGGGCTCTGGTCACTAGTAGTTCACTATATAGGGAATAGGGCTCTGGTCACTAGTAGTTCACTATATAGGGAATAGGGCTCTGGTCACTAGTAGTTCACTATATAGGGAATAGGGCTCTGGTCACTAGTAGTTCACTATATAGGGAATAGGGCTCTGGTCACTAGTAGTTCACTATATAGGGAATAGGGCTCTGGTCTATAGTAGTTCACTATATAGGGAATAGGGCTCTGGTCACTAGTAGTTCACTATATAGGGAATAGGGCTCTGGTCACTAGTAGTTCACTATATAGGGAATAGGGCTCTGGTCACTAGTAGTTCACTATATAGGGAATAGGGCTCTGGTCACCAGTAGTTCACTATATAGGGAATAGGGCTCTGGTCACTAGTAGTTCACTATATAGGGAATAGGGCTCTGGTCTATAGTAGTTCACTATATAGGGAATAGGGCTCTGGTCACTAGTAGTTCACTATATAGGGAATAGGGCTCTGGTCACTAGTAGTTCACTATATAGGGAATAGGGCTCTGGTCACTAGTAGTTCACTAAATAGGGAATAGGGCTCTGGTCACTAGTAGTTCACTATATAGGGAATAGGGCTCTGGTCACTAGTAGTTCACTATATAGGGAATAGGGTTCTGGTCACTAGTAGTTCACTATATAGGGAATAGGGCTTTGGTCTAAATTAGTTCACTATATAGGGAATAGGGCTCTGGTCACTAGTAGTTCACTATATAGGGAATAGGGCTCTGGTCACTAGTAGTTCACTATATAGGGAATAGGGCTCTGGTCACTAGTAGTTCACTATATAGGGAATAGGGCTCTGGTCACTAGTACACTATATAGGGAATAGGGCTCTGGTCACTAGTAGTTCACTATATAGGGAATAGGGCTCTGGTCACTAGTACACTATATAGGGAATAGGGCTCTGGTCACTAGTAGTTCACTATATAGGGAATAGGGCTCTGGTCACTAGTAGTTCACTATATAGGGAATAGGGCTCTGGTCACTAGTAGTTCACTATATAGGGAATAGGGCTCTGGTCACTAGTAGTTCACTATATAGGGAATAGGGCTCTGGTCACTAGTAGTTCACTATATAGGGAATAGGGCTCTGGTCACTAGTAGTTCACTATATAGGGAATAGGGCTCTGGTCACTAGTAGTTCACTATATAGGGAATAGGGCTCTGGTCACTAGTAGTTCACTATATAGGGAATAGGGCTCTGGTCTATAGTAGTTCACTATATAGGGAATAGGGCTCTGGTCACTAGTAGTTCACTATATAGGGAATAGGGCTCTGGTCACTAGTAGTTCACTATATAGGGAATAGGGCTCTGGTCACTAGTAGTTCACTATATAGGGAATAGGGCTCTGGTCACTAGTAGTTCACTATATAGGGAATAGGGCTCTGGTCACTAGTAGTTCACTATATAGGGAATAGGGCTCTGGTCACTAGTAGTTCACTATATAGGGAATAGGGCTCTGGTCACTAGTAGTTCACTATATAGGGAATAGGGCTCTGGTCACTAGTAGTTCACTATATAGGGAATAGGGCTCTGGTCTATAGTAGTTCACTATATAGGGAATAGGGCTCTGGTCACTAGTAGTTCACTATATAGGGAATAGGGCTCTGGTCTATAGTAGTTCACTATATAGGGAATAGGGCTCTGGTCACTAGTAGTTCACTATATAGGGAATAGGGCTCTGGTCACTAGTAGTTCACTATATAGGGAATAGGGCTCTGGTCACTAGTAGTTCACTATATAGGGAATAGGGCTCTGGTCACTAGTAGTTCACTATATAGGGAATAGGGCTCTGGTCTATAGTAGTGCACTATATAGGGAATAGGGCTCTGGTCTATAGTAGTACCACTATATAGGGAATAGGGCTCTGGTCTATAGTAGTGCACTATATAGGGAATAGGGCTCTGGTCTATAGTAGTGCACTATATAGGGAATAGGGCTCTGGTCTATATTAGTACCACTATATAGGGAATAGGGCTCTGGTCTATAGTAGTTCACTATATAGGGAATAGGGCTCTGGTCACTAGTAGTTCACTATATAGGGAATAGGGCTCTGGTCACTAGTAGTTCACTATATAGGGAATAGGGTGCCATTTGGGATGCATGCCTTCTCTCCCTCATTGGTTTAAATCTAAATGGTTAGACCCAAATCCCCTGCATGTGATCCTTAAGCTTGTTGTAGGCTAAAGCGATCCGCTAATAGCCCATCGAGCTAATTACCTGGATACATATGCCAAATGGGCCCTGGTTTAAAGTAGTGTACTATGTACGGAATAGGGCCCTGGTTTAAAGTAGTGTACTATGTAGGGAATAGGGCTCTGGTCTAAAGTAGTGTACTATGTAGGGAATAGGGTTCAATTTGGGGCAAAATCCCTGAGTTTAACGAAGTCAGTCGGACTGATGGAGATAAAGCCACAGTGGTAACAGAGTTAGCGGAATTAGCCTAGCGTTAGCCCAGCCAAGCTGTTTATAGAGGCGATGCACTGTTTGGCTAACACCGTTAGCCTAGCGTTAGCCCAGCCAAGCTTTTTCTTGAGGCGATGCACTGTTTGGCTAACACCGTTAGCCTAGCGTTAGCCCAGCCAAGCTGTTTATAGAGGCGATGCACTGTTTGGCTAACACCGTTAGCCTAGCGTTAGCCCAGCCAAGCTGTTTATAGACCGATGCACTGTTTGGCTAACACCGTTGAGGCCTAGCGTTAGCCCAGCCAAGCTGTTTATAGAGGCGATGCACTGTTTGGCTAACACCGTTAGCCTAGCGTTAGCCCAGCCAAGCTGTTTATAGAGGCGATGCACTGTTTGGCTAACACCGTTAGCCTAGCGTTAGCCCAGCCAAGCTTTTTCTTGAGGCGATGCACTGTTTGGCTAACACCGTTAGCCTAGCGTTAGCCCAGCCAAGCTGTTTATAGAGGCGATGCACTGTTTGGCTAACACCGTTAGCCTAGCGTTAGCCCAGCCAAGCTGTTTATAGAGGCGATGCACTGTTTGGCTAACACCGTTAGCCTAGCGTTAGCCCAGCCAAGCTGTTTATAGAGGCGATGCACTGTTTGGCTAACACCGTTAGCCTAGCGTTAGCCCAGCCAAGCTGTTTATAGAGGCGATGCACTGTTTGGCTAACACCGTTAGCCTAGCGTTAGCCCAGCCAAGCTGTTTATAGAGGCGATGCACTGTTTGGCTAACACCGTTAGCCTAGCATTAGCGTTAGCCTAGCATTAGCAAACCCGAGGGTCTAAGCCAATGCTTGAGGCCTGTCACCACTCATGCTTCCTAGCATCCCTCTGGTGTCCCCTGTGTAATGACCTTCTAGTGACCAGGCCAATACAGCTTCCTGTTCTCTACGTAATGACCTTCTAGTGACCAGGCCCATACAGCTTCCTGTTCTCTACGTAATGACCTTCTAGTGACCAGGCCCATAGAGCTTCCTGTTCTCTACGTAATGACCTTCTAGTGACCAGGCCCATACAGCTTCCTGTTCTCTACGTAATGACCTTCTAGTGACCAGGCCAATACAGCTTCCTGTTCTCTACGTAATGACCTTCCAGTGACCAGGCCCATAGAGCTTCCTGTTCTCTACGTAATGACCTTCTAGTGACCAGGCCCATAGAGCTTCCTGTTCTCTACGTAATGACCTTCTAGTGACCAGGCCCATAGAGCTTCCTGTTCTCTATGTAATGACCTTCCAGTGACCAGGCCCATAGAGCTTCCTGTTCTCTACGTAATGACCTTCTAGTGACCAGGCCCATAGAGCTTCCTGTTCTCTACGTAATGACCTTCTAGTGACCAGGCCCATACAGCTTCCTGTTCTCTACGTAATGACCTTCCAGTGACCAGGCCCATAGAGCTTCCTGTTCTCTACGTAATGACCTTCCAGTGACCAGGCCCATAGAGCTTCCTATTCTCTACGTAATGACCTTCCAGTGACCAGGCCCATACAGCTTCCTGTTCTCTACGTAATGACCTTCCAGTGACCAGGCCCATAGAGCTTCCTGTTCTCTACGTAATGACCTTCCAGTGACCAGGCCCATACAGCTTCCTGTTCTCTACGTAATGACCTTCCAGTGACCAGGCCCATAGAGCTTCCTGTTCTCTACGTAATGACCTTCCAGTGACCAGGCCCATAGAGCTTCCTGTTCTCTACGTAATGACCTTCTAGTGACCAGGTCCATAGAGCTTCCTGTTCTCTACGTAATGACCTTCCAGTGACCAGGCCCATACAGCTTCCTGTTCTCTACGTAATGACCTTCCAGTGACCAGGCCCATACAGCTTCCTATTCTCTACGTAATGACCTTCTAGTGACCAGGCCCATACAGCTTCCTGTTCTCTACGTAATGACCTTCTAGTGACCAGGCCCATACAGCTTCCTGTTCTCTACGTAATGACCTTCTAGTGACCAGGCCCATACAGCTTCCTGTTCTCTACGTAATGACCTTCTAGTGACCAGGCCCATACAGCTTCCTGTTCTCTACGTAATGACCTTCTAGTGACCAGGCCCATACAGCTTCCTGTTCTCTACGTAATGACCTTCCAGTGACCAGGCCCATAGAGCTTCCTGTTCTCTACGTAATGACCTACTAGTGACCAGGGCTCAAATAGGACATTGGTCAAATGTAGTGCATTTATGTAAGGAATAGGGTGAACTTTGACCTCATGGGCCAGGCTGGAGCCATTCGGGATGGGTTTCCTTGGTCTCAGTGAACTCTGACCTCATGGGCCAGGCTGGAGCCATTCGGGATGGGTTTCCTTGGTCTCAGTGAACTCTGACCTCATGGGCCAGGCTGGAGCCATTCGGGATGGGTTTCCTTGGTCTCAGTGAACTCTGACCTCATGGGCCAGGCTGGAGCCATTCGGGATGGGTTTCCTTGGTCTCAGTGAACTCTGACCTCATGGGCCAGGCTGGAGCCATTCGGGATGGGTATCCTTGGTCTCAGTGAACTCTGACCTCATGGGCCAGGCTGGAGCCATTTAACCCCTTTCCTTGGTCTCGGTGAACTCTGACCTCATGGGCCACGCTGGAACCCCTACCTTACTGGTGGGACTATTTAACCCCTATTACTGGGGTAGTAATTTAACCCTCCTTGGTCTCAGTGAACTCTGACCTCATGGGCGGCGCTGGAGCTTGTTTTTAACTTTCAGACATTTCTTTATTCTTTGCTCTCTCTCCTCTTTCCCCTTTTCCTCCTGAAAGAGAGAGACACTTCTAACATGACAGCATGCAGCTCATTATAAAGAGACCTTAGGGGTGTGTGTGTGTTTAACCCCTACCTTACTGTGTGTGTATTTAACCCCTGTGTGTGTGTGTGTGTGTGTGTATTTAACCCCTACCTTACTGTGTGTGTGTGTGTGTGTGTGTGTTACTGTGTGTGTGTGTTTAACCCCTGTTACTGTGTGTGTGTGTGTGTGTGTAAAACTCAGCCACTTGTTACTAATATGTTCTGGAGAGAAGAGTGCTATTGGCACTGTGTTTGTATAACTTTACATGGTGTAGATTAACACACACACACACACACACACACACACTATTTAACCACCTTACTGGTGGTAGTACATTTAACCCTACCACTGGTGGTAGTACTATTTACACCCTACCTTACTGGTGGTAGTACTATTTAACCCCTACCTTACTGGTGGTAGTACTATTTAACCCCACCTTACTGGTCTAAGCCCCTGCTTAGTGCCTCCTCTACCCCAGACAGTGCGTCTGCCCTGGGCACAGTGGAGCCGGTGAGTCCCGGGCCTCCATGGCTGGCTGGATCTCTGACGGTCCCTCTCCCTGACAGCTGAGAACGTTTCACCTAAAACCCTCCACGCTGAGTCCCGATTGGCTCCCTTACATCCCTTCATAGTGGACCAGGTCCACAGCCCAGGACTGTTAAAAGGGAACAGTGCGCCAGTTGTGAATTAGGTAGAATTATTCAGTGTGTGAAAGCCGGGGGGGGGGACCCAAAACCCTCGATGTGAGAGGACTGGCCAGGTCCAGTTGTTTTAACCTCAGAGCCTTTATCCAGCTCTCTGTGGGCAATGAGCTGTTCTGTAGTGGTTTAGTATTAGTGGAACTATTTAACCCCTACCTTACTGGTGGTAGTACTATTTAACCCCTACCTTACTATCAGTAGTACTATTTAACCCCTACCTTACTGGTGGTAGTACTATTTAACCCCTATCTTACTGGAGGTAGTACTATTTAACCCCTACCTTACTATCAGTAGTACTATTTAACCCCTACCTTACTGGTGGTAGTACTATTTAACCCCTACCTTACTGTCTGTAGTACTATTTAACCCCTACCTTACTATCAGTAGTACTATTTAACCCCTACCTTACTATCAGTAGTACTATTTAACCCCTACCTTACTATCAGTAGTACTATTTAACCCCTACCTTACTGGTGGTAGTACTATTTAACCCTACCTTACTGGTGGTAGTACTATTTAACCCTACCTTACTGGAGGTAGTACTATTTAACCCTACCTTACTGGTGGTAGTACTATTTAACCCCTACCTTACTGTCTGTAGTACTATTTAACCCCTACCTTACTGGTGGTAGTACTATTTAACCCTACCTTACTGGAGGTAGTACTATTTAACCCCTACCTTACTGGTGGTAGTACTATTTAACCCTACCTTACTGGTGGTAGTACTATTTAACCCCTACCTTACTGTCTGTAGTACTATTTAACCCCTACCTTACTGGTGGTAGTACTATTTAACCCTACCTTACTGGTGGTAGTACTATTTAACCCCTACCTTACTGTCTGTAGTACTATTTAACCCCTACCTTACTGGTGGTAGTACTATTTAACCCTACCTTACTGGAGGTAGTACTATTTAACCCTACCTTACTGGTGGTAGTACTATTTAACCCCTACCTTACTGTCTGTAGTACTATTTAACCCCTACCTTAATGGTGGTAGTACTATTTAACCCCTACCTTAATGGTGGTAGTACTATTTAACCCCTACCTTACTGGTGGTAGTACTATTTAACCCCTACCTTACTGGTGGTAGTACTATTTAACCCCTACCTTACTATCAGTAGTACTATTTAACCCCTACCTTACTATCAGTAGTACTATTTAACCCCTACCTTACTATCAGTAGTACTATTTAACCCCTACCTTACTGGTGGTAGTACTATTTAACCCCTACCTTACTGTCAGTAGTACTATTTAACCCTACCTTACTATCAGTAGTACTATTTAACCCCTACCTTACTGGTGGTAGTACTATTTAACCCCTACCTTACTGTCTGTAGTACTATTTAACCCCTACCTTACTGGTGGTAGTACTATTTAACCCCTACCTTACTGGTGGTAGTACTATTTAACCCCTACCTTACTATCAGTAGTACTATTTAACCCCTACCTTACTGGTGGTAGTACTATTTAACCCCTACCTTACTGGTGGTAGTACTATTTAACCCCTACCTTACTATCAGTAGTACTATTTAACCCCTACCTTACTATCAGTAGTACTATTTAACCCCTACCTTACTGGTGGTAGTACTATTTAACCCTACCTTACTGGAGGTAGTACTATTTAACCCCTACCTTACTGTCTGTAGTACTATTTAACCCTACCTTACTGGTGGTAGTACTATTTAACCCCTACCTTACTGGTGGTAGTACTATTTAACCCCTACCTTACTGGTGGTAGTACTATTTAACCCCTACCTTACTGGTGGTAGTACTATTTAACCCCTACCTTACTGGAGGTAGTACTATTTAACCCCTACCTTACTGGTGGTAGTACTATTTAACCCCTACCTTACTGGTGGTAGTACTATTTAACCCCATACCTTACTATCAGTAGTACTATTTAACCCCTACCTTACTATCAGTAGTACTATTTAACCCCTACCTTACTGGTGGTAGTACTATTTAACCCCTACCTTACTGGTGGTAGTACTATTTAACCCTACCTTACTGGAGGTAGTACTATTTAACCCTACCTTACTGGTGGTAGTACTATTTAACCCCTACCTTACTGTCTGTAGTACTATTTAACCCCTACCTTAATGGTGGTAGTACTATTTAACCCCTACCTTAATGGTGGTAGTACTATTTAACCCCTACCTTACTGGTGGTAGTACTATTTAACCCTACCTTACTGGTGGTAGTACTATTTAACCCCTACCTTACTGTCTGTAGTACTATTTAACCCCTACCTTAATGGTGGTAGTACTATTTAACCCCTACCTTAATGGTGGTAGTACTATTTAACCCCTACCTTACTGGTGGTAGTACTATTTAACCCTACCTTACTGGTGGTAGTACTATTTAACCCCTACCTTACTGTCTGTAGTACTATTTAACCCCTACCTTACTGGTGGTAGTACTATTTAACCCTACCTTACTGGAGGTAGTACTATTTAACCCCTACCTTACTGGTGGTAGTACTTTTAACCCTACCTTACTGGTGGTAGTACTATTTAACCCCTACCTTACTGTCTGTAGTACTATTTAACCCCTACCTTACTGGAGGTAGTACTATTTAACCCTACCTTACTGGTGGTAGTACTATTTAACCCCTACCTTACTGTCTGTAGTACTATTTAACCCCTACCTTACTGGTGGTAGTACTATTTAACCCTACCTTACTGGAGGTAGTACTATTTAACCCTACCTTACTGGTGGTAGTACTATTTAACCCCTACCTTACTGTCTGTAGTACTATTTAACCCCTACCTTAATGGTGGTAGTACTATTTAACCCCTACCTTAATGGTGGTAGTACTATTTAACCCCTACCTTACTGGTGGTAGTACTATTTAACCCTACCTTACTGGAGGTAGTACTATTTAACCCCTACCTTACTGGTGGTAGTACTATTTAACCCCTACCTTACTATCAGTAGTACTATTTAACCCCTACCTTACTGGTGGTAGTACTATTTAACCCCTACCTTA
>NW_025745407.1:122500-140000 GCF_021184085.1 Oncorhynchus gorbuscha
GTGAGAGGAGATAGATGAGGAGAGAGTGAGATAAGGAGGAGTGAGATAAAGAGAGTGAGATAAAGAGAGAGAGAGTGAGATAAAGGAGACAGTGGAGATAAAGAGAGTGAGATAAAGAGAGTGAGATAAGGAGACAGTGAGATAAAGAGAGAGTGAGATAAGGAGAGAGTGAGATAAGGAGAGAGTGAGATAAAGAGAGTGAGATAAAGAGAGTGAGATGAGACAGTGGGATAAAGAGAGTGAGATAAGGAGAGAGTGAGATAAAGAGAGTGAGATAAAGAGAGAGTGAGACAGTGGGATAAAGAGAGTGAGATAAAGAGAGTGAGATAAGGAGAGGGTGAGATATAAGGAGAGAGTGAGATAAGGAGAGTGAGAGTGAGATAAGGAGAGTGAGATAAGGAGAGAGTGAGATAAGGAGAGAGTGAGATAAAGAGAGAGTGAGACAGTGGGATAAAGAGAGAGAGATAAGGAGAGAGTGAGATAAAGAGAGTGAGACAGTGGGATAAAGAGAGAGGGAATATGAGTCGAAAGAAGTTGGTTATGAGTTGAGACAGATCTATTCCTCGACTCAAAACCCACTTAACTCGAGACAGATTCCTGTCCAGTTCCCACATTCTACTTCTATTCTCCATCAGGTTCACGGTTGATTACTGCCTGGATTATGGAGTGTTATTTTAGGAATGAAGGTAAAGGGAGATTAGACGAGAGAGGTCAGCCGGAAGATCTGAGGGCCATTTGTTATACTGACGTAGGAAACGGCTGGCCAGTGTGTGTTGTCTCTCTCTCTCTCTCTCTCTGTCTCTCATCTCTGTCTCTGTCTTTTATCTCTCATATCTGTCTCTCTCTCTCCCCCTCTCTGTCTCTATCTCTCATCTCTCTTTCTCATCTCTGTCTCTGTCTCTGTCTCTGTCTCTCATCTCTCTTCTCTCTCTCTCATCTCTCTTTTTATCTCTCATATCTCTCTCTCTCTTTATCTCTCTATCTCACTGTCTCTCTCTCTCTTTTCTCTCTCTCTCTCTCTCTTTATCTCTCTCTCTCTCTTCTCTCTCTCTCTCTCTCTCTCTCTCTCTCTCTCTCTCTCTCCTCTCTCTCTCTCTCTCTCTCTCTCTCCCCCTCTCTCTCTCTCTCTCCCCATCTCTCTCTCTTTATCTCTCTCTCTTTATCTCTCTCTCTTTATCTCTCTCTCTTTATCTCTCTCTCTTTATCTCTCTCTCTTTATCTCTCTCTCTTTCTCTCTCTCTCTCTCTCTCTCTCTCTCTCTCTCTCCCCCTCTCTCTCTCTCTCTATCTCTCTCTCTCTTTATCTCTCTCTTTATCTCTCTCTCTCTCTCTCTCCCTCTCTCTCTCTCTCTTTATCTCAATGTCTCTGTCTCTCTCTCACTCCTATCTTTTCTTCTCTCTGTCCCCTGTCTCAGCTCAG
Source organism: Oncorhynchus gorbuscha (assembly GCF_021184085.1). NCBI lineage: Eukaryota > Metazoa > Chordata > Actinopteri > Salmoniformes > Salmonidae > Oncorhynchus > Oncorhynchus gorbuscha. Next base: position 123,920 of record NW_025745407.1, read on the forward strand.
TACAACTACATAAGCTAATAGGAAAGAGAGATCCTTTTTTTCCCCCATATACAACCCTCCTCTTCACTCCCCCCCCCCCCCCCCCCCCAGCCTGCAATACTGAATCCCCCCCGCCCTTGTTCCCTATCTCCCCCAGCGGCATTAAATATGTAAAATTAGCATTTGAACTAGAAGACATTTCTGTGTCGCCCTGTCCTGCTCCACTCTCCCTCTCTCTCCCTCTCTCCCACTCTCCCTCTCTCCTTCGCTCGGAGCTCAGAACTGCGTGACAGAATGCTCATCCACGCATACTATATCGCATCCGTCCGTCGTCGCTATGGTTACCCCACGACTGGGTAAAAGGGGGTTTGGAGGCGAAGGACGTGACGTCCCAAATGTCACCTTCATTCCCTGTGTAGTGCACTACAAAGACCTATGACCCCTGGTCAAAAGTAGTGCACTACATAGGGAATAGGGTGCCAGCTGGGATACAGGTGGAGAGAAGGTAGCAGAGTGTGAAAGATTGTATTAATTTTTTATTTAGTGACTTTAGTTAGAGTGACCACACCAGTGTGTGTGTATGTGTGTGTGTGTGTGTGTGTGTGTGTGTGTGTCTGAATAGGGACCAATGAGATGACAGAAGGCCAGAGAGAGAAATGAACAGTGGAAATGTGATCTTCAGTTGAATGTGTTCTGAGTAATAGAAACCAGGAAGTAGGGTTTTGAGATGACAGTAATGGGATGTTCAGTTGAACGTGTTCTGAATGAGAGACCAATGAGATGACAGTAATGGGATGTTCAGTTGAACGAGAGACCAATGAGATGACAGTAATGTGATGTTCAGTTGAACGTGTTCTGAATGAGAGACCAATGAGATGACAGTAATGGGATGTTCAGTTGAATGAGAGACCAATGAGATGACAGTAATGGGATGTTCAGTTGAATGAGGGACCAATGAGATGACAGTAATGGGATGTTCAGTTGAATGAGAGACCAATGAGATGACAGTAATGGGATGTTCAGTTGAACGAGAGACCAATGAGATGACAGTAATGTGATATTCAGTTGAACGAGAGACCAATGAGATGACAGTAATGGGATGTTCAGTTGAACGTGTTCTGAGTAATAGAAACCAGGAAGTAGGGTTTTGAGAGGGATATTGGCTGGGTTCAGGCAGTCCTTCACCGGGAGTACTATACATGTATCAACAATATGAAGTATGTAGCACACAGCCTACAAAACTACGGCTTTAGTTCCTGTATGGACCTGATTCTAGTTATCAGCTGGTTGACAAGATGAATCAGGTTAGTTAAAACCTACAGGAGGGTTTCTCTACAGGAACAGGGTTGGAGTTAAAACCTACAGGAGGGTTTCTCTCCGGGAACAGGGTTGGAGTCAAAACCTACAGGAGGGTTTCTCTCCAGGAACAGGGTTAGAGTTAAAAACCTACAGGAGGGTTTCTCTCCGGTAACAGGGTTGGAGGTAAAACCTACAGGAGGGTCTCTCTCCAGGAACAGGGTTGGAGTTAAAACCTACAGGAGGGTTTCTCTCCAGGAACAGGGTTGGAGGTAAAACCTACAGGAGGGTCTCTCTCCAGGAACAGGGTTGGAGTTAAAACCTACAGGAGGGTTTCTCTCCAAGAACAGGGTTGGAGTTAAAACCTACAGGAGGGTCTCTCTCCAGGAACAGGGTTGGAGTTAAAACCTACAGGAGGGTTTCTCTCCAGGAACAGGGTTGGAGTTAAAAACCTACAGGAGGGTTTCTCTCCGGGAACAGGGTTGGAGTTAAAACCTACAGGAGGGGTTTATCTCCAGGAACAGGGTTGGAGTTAAAACCTACAGGAGGGTTTCTCTCCAGGAACAGGGTTGGAGTTAAAACCTACAGGAGGGCTTCTCTCCAGGAACAGGGTTGGAGTTAAAACCTACAGGAGGGTTTCTCTCCAGGAACAGGGTTGGAGTTAAAACCTACAGGAGGGTTTCTCTCCAGGAACAGGGTTGGAGTTAAAACCTACAGGAGGGTTTCTCTCCAGGAACAGGGTTGGAGTTAAAACCTACAGGAGGGTTTCTCTCCAGGAACAGGGTTGGAGTTAAAACCTACAGGAGGGTTTCTCTCCAGGAACAGGGTTGGAGTTAAAACCTACAGGAGGGTTTCTCTCCAGGAACAGGGTTGGAGTTAAAACCTACAGGAGGGTTTCTCTCCAGGAACAGAGTTGGTTAAACCTACTGAAAGTAGCCTTCAGTCTGTATTGAAAGATGGAGATCAGGGTCATTTCCTTCAGCTCTAAATGTATTAGAACTGTAGAACAGTCTCCATGGAGACTCCATTCGGATATTCAACAACCTCCTCTGAGGTCATAGCTACATTCTCAATTGGGAAAAAATGGGTCACTACAAATCACAGGCAGATTAAACTATTTTCAAAAAAACATTTTTTGATTATGAGTGAGTCTTATGATTGTTACAAGCCCTGAATTAATGTGATTATTGATGACTGATTATTGATGACTGATTATTGATGACTGATATGCAGTGTATTGACCTTACATTGTACAACAAAGCCTTGTTCAGGGGCAGAACGACAGATTTTTAACTTGTCGGCTCAGGGATTCGATCGAGCAACCTTTTGGTTACTAGTCCAACGCTCCAATCACTAGGCTACCTGCCTCCTCTACACTCTAACCACTAGGCTACCTGCCCCCTCTACACTCTAACCACTAGGCTACCTGCCTCCTCTACACTCTAACCACTAGGCTACCTGCCTCCTCTACACTCTAACCACTAGGCTACCTGCCTCCTCTACACTCTAACCACTAGGCTACCTGCCTCCTCTACACTCTAACCACTAGGCTACCTGCCTCCTCTACACTCTAACCACTGGGCTACCTGCCTCCTCTACACTCTAACCACTAGGCTACCTGCCTCCTCTACACTCTAACCACTAGGCTACCTGCCTCCTCTACACTCTAACCACTAGGCTACCTGCCGTCCCTACACTCTAACCACTAGGCTACCTGCCGCCTCTACGCTCTAACCACTAGGTTACCAGCCTCCTCTACACTCTAACCACTAGGCTACCTGCCCCCTCTACACTCTAACCACTAGGCTACCCTGCCGCCTCTACGCTCTAACCACTAGGTTACCAGCCTCCTCTACACTCTAACCACTAGTCTACCTGCCACCTCTACACTCTAACCACTAGGCTACCTGCCGCCTCTACACTCTAACCACTAGGCTACCTGCCGCCTCTACACTCTAACCACTAGTCTACCTGCCGCCTCTACACTCTAACCACTAGGCTACCTGCCGCCTCTACACTCTAACCACTAGACTACCTGCCTCCTCTACGCTCTAACCACTAGGCTACCTGCCGCCTCTACACTCTAACCACTAGACAACCTGCCACCTCTACACTCTAACCACTAGACAACCTGCCACCTCTACACTCTAACCACTAGGCTACCTGCCACCTCTACACTCTAACCACTAGACAACCTGCCACCTCTACACTCTAACCACTAGACAACCTGCCACCTCTACACTCTAACCACTAGGTTACCTGCCACCTCTACACTCTAACCACTAGGCTACCTGCCTCCTCTACACTCTAACCACTAGGCTACCTGCCTCCTCTACACTCTAACCACTAGGCTACCTGCCACCTCTACACTCTAACCACTAGACTACCCTGCCTCCTCTACACTCTAACCACTAGACAACCTGCCACCTCTACACTCTAACCACTAGGTTACCTGCCACCTCTACACTCTAACCACTAGGTCACCTTCCACAACAGGTATACAACACATACTGAACCGCTAGCTGGGAATAGAACAGGAACCGTTCTAAATACCAAGATGCTGCAAGTTGAATTTCTCAAAATGATTTTATTTATAGTAGATCTTATCTATCTCTATCAGGAGGATACAGATGAGAGATGTCCGCACCCCAAAACTGTATCCTATTCCCTATTTAGTGCACAGTACGACTAATACGGTGTTTTTGGGGGGGGGGGGTACATGGACCCAATTTTCAGAAGTCTGTCCTCCAACCTGTTTCTGATTCAGTTCTACAGAACGAGAACAACTTGAGACGTTCTCTTTGAACCTCTTAACACCAGTCCCGTGTGTGTGTGTGTGTGTGTGTGTGTGTGTGTGTGTGTGTGTGTGTGTGTGTGTGTGTGTGTGTGTGTGTGTGTGTGTGTGTGTGTGTGTGTGTGTGTGTGTGTGTGTGTGTGTGTGTGTGTGTGTGTGTTTGAGTGTCAACCTCCACATGTTTCTATTTCTCTCCCACCTCCCCCTCCCCTCTCTCCCACCTCCCCCTCCCTTCTCTCCCACCTCCCCCTCCCCTCTCCCACCTCCCCCCCTTCCCCTCTCCCACCTCCCTCTCCCACCTCCCCCTCCCACCTCCCCCTCCTCTCCCCACCTCCCCCCCTTCTCTCCCACCTCCCCTCCCACCTCCCCCTCCCTTCTCTCCACCTCCCCTCCCTTCTCTCCCACCTCCCCCTCCCCTCTCTCCCACCTCTCTTCTCCTCATAGAGAAACAGCCCGGGTCATTACAAGCCTATTCATTACCTTGGTCATTACACATAGGAACTGCCCTCTGCTGCCTATCCCAGGGCCCTAGGGCCACACACGGGATCCTGTGGCCCATTATCGTGTGTGTGTGTAATGAGTATAAGAGACCTAATAGGTCATTGTCTGCCCTCTGCTAAAGTGGTCCAACCTGAGTTACCCTCTTCAAAGAAACGTCCACTTCCTAAAGGGTAGCCCCTGTGTGTGTGTGTGTGTGTGTGTGTGTGTGTGTGTGTGTGTGTGTGTGTGTGTGTGTGTGTGTGTGTGTGTGTGTGTGTGTGTGTGTGTGTGTGTGTGTGTGTGTGTGTGTGTGTGTGTGTGTGTGTGTGTGTGTGTCGACCACCACAGAAGTGATTGTTCTCTGAGCCTGCAGTGACAATTACTCATAATTAGAGAGAGAGGGCGGGAATGAGAACAAGAGATACTGGTGAGGCAGTAAGAAAGTGGAAGAGTGTAAAACAGAGACAGATTGGGAAGATATGAGATGGGAGAGAGAATTAAAGAAGGGACAGACAATTAAAGAGAGGACGGTCAGCTCCTGGCTGGCTGGCTGAAGGCTCTGGCGGCTCCTGGCTGGCTGGCGGCTCTGCCAGCTCCTGGCTGGCTGGCGGCTCCTGGCTGGCTGGCGGCTCTGGCGGCTCAGGACAGACTGGCGGCTCAGGACAGACTGGCGGCTCAGGACAGACTGGCGGCTCTGGCGGCTCAGGACAGACTGGCGGCTCAGGACAGACTGGCAGCTCTGGCGGCTCAGGACAGACGGGAGACTCCGGTGGCTCGGGACAGACGGGAGACTCTGGCAGCGCTGGGCAGGAGGAAGGCTCTGGCAGCGCTGGACAGGCTGGATCCCCTGTAGGGAAGAGATGGAGAGACAGCCTGGTGCGGGGGGCTGCCACCAGAGGGCTGGTGCGTGGAGATGGCACCAGATAGACCGGACCGTGCAGGCGCACTGGAGCTCTTGAGCACCGAGCCTGCTCAACCTTACCTGGTTGAATGCTCCCGGTAGCCAGGCCAGTGCGGCGAGGTGGAATAGCCCGCAATGGGCTGTGCTGGTGAACCGGGGACACCATGCGCAAGGCTGGTGCCATGTACGCCGGCCCAAGGAGACGCACTGGGGACCAGATGCGTAGAGCCGGCTTCATGGCACCTGGCTCGATGCCCACTCTAGCCCGGCAGATACGAGGAGCTGACACCATGCGCTCCACCGCATAACACGACCCGGTCCCTCTCGCTCTCCGGTAAGCACGGGGAGTTGGCTCAAGTCTCCTACCTGACACTAAACAATAAATGACAACGTGAATTTACAAAACCGAAACAGTACCGTGGCCCAAACACTCACACGGAAACAAACAGAACGACAGATTTTTAACTTGTCGGCTCAGGGATTCGATCTAGCAACCTTTTGGTTACTAGTCCAACGCTCCAATCATTAGGTTACCTGCCGTTCCTACACTCTAACCACTAGACCCACAAACCAAAAGTGAAACCCAGGCTACCTAAGTATGATTCTCAATCAGGGACAACAATTGGCACCTGCCTCTGATTGAGAACCAGGCCGAACACAAAAACCAACATAGAAAAACAAACATAGACTGCCCACCCCAACTCACGCCCCCGACCATACTAAAACACAGACAAAAACAAAGGAACTAAGGTCAGAACGTGACAAGTAGAGAGAGGACAGAGAATTAAAGAGAGGACAGAGAATTAAAGAGAGGACAGAGAATTAAAGACAGTAATAGAGAATTAAAGAGAGGACAGAGAATTAAAGAGAGGACAGAGAATTAAAGAGAGGACAGAGAATTAAAGAGAGGACAGAGAATTAAAGAGAGGACAGAGAATTAAAGAGAGGACAGAGAATAGGACAGTAATAGAGAGGGCACAGAGTTCTAGTAGGAATGTACTATATGGGTGTAATGAAGGTTACAGCATTATGGAGGGGAACATGAAAGATAGAGGATTCTAAACTATTGTCATGAAAGATAGAGGATTCTAAACTAACCACTCCTATGACCACCAGTCAGGGAGCCACTCCTATGACCACCAGTCAGGGAGCCACTCCTATGACCACCAGTCAGGTAACCACTCCTATGACCACCAGACAGGTAACCACTCCTATGACCACCAGTCAGGGAGCCACTCCTATGACCACCAGTCAGGGAGCCACTCCTATGACCACCAGTCAGGGAGCCACTCCTATGACCACCAGTCAGGTAACCACTCCTATGACCACCAGACAGGTAACCACTCCTATGACCACCAGTCAGGTAACCACTCCTATGACCACCAGTCAGGTAACCACTCCTATGACCACTAGACAGGTAACCCCTCCTATGACCACCAGTCAGGTAACCACTCCTATGACCACTCCTATGACCACCAGTCAGGTAACCACTCCTATGACCACCAGTCAGGTAACCACTCCTATGACCACCAGTCAGGTAACCACTCCTATGACCACCAGTCAGGTAACCACTCATATGACCACCAGTCAGGTAACCACTCCTATGACCACTCCTATGACCTCCAGTCAGGTAACCACTCCTATGACCACCAGTCAGGGAGTCACTCCTATGACCACCAGTCAGGGAGCCACTCCTATGACCACCAGTCAGGGAGCCACTCCTATGACCACCAGTCAGGTAACCACTCCTATGACCACCAGACAGGTAACCACTCCTATGACCACCAGTCAGGTAACCACTCCTATGACCACCAGTCAGGGAGCCACTCCTATGACCACCAGTCAGGTAACCACTCCTATGACCACCAGTCAGGTAACCACTCCTATGACCACCAGTCAGGTAGCCACTCCTATGACCACTCCTATGACCACCAGTCAGGTAACCACTCCTATGACCACCAGTCAGGTAACCACTCCTATGACCACCAGACAGGTAACCACTCCTATGACCACCAGTCAGGTAACCACTCCTATGACCACCAGTCAGGGAGCCACTCCTATGACCACCAGTCAGGAAACCACTCCTATGACCACCAGTCAGGTAGCCACTCCTATGACCACCAGTCAGGTAACCACTCCTATAACCACTCCTATGACCTCCAGTCAGGTAACCACTCCTAGCTAGCGTGTGCTACTTTCACACGGTGCGACCAGAACCAATCAAAACCAATTAACCTGATCAATGGAATCTTTAACCTCTAACTAACCACCGGACACACTGTGACAGGGGCTTTAACCTTTAACTAACCACCGGACACACTGTGACAGGGGCTTTAACCTCTAACTAACCACCGGACACACTGTGACAGGGGCTTTAACCTCTAACTAACCACCGGACACACTGTGACAGGGGCTTTAACCTCTAACTAACCACCGGACACACTGTGACAGGGGCTTTAACCTCTAACTAACCACCGGACACACTGTGACAGGGGCTTTAACCTCTAACTAACCACCGGACACACTGTGACAGGGGCTTTAACCTCTAACTAACCACCGGACACACTGTGACAGGGGCTTTAACCTCTAACTAACCACCGGACACACTGTGACAGGGGCTTTAACCTCTAACTAACCACCGGACACACTGTGACAGGGGCTTTAACCTCTAACTAACCACCGGACACACTGTGACAGGGGCTTTAACCTCTAACTAACCACCGGACACACTGTGACAGGGGCTTTAACCTATAACTAACCACCGGACACACTGTGACAGGGGCTTTAACCTCTAACTAACCACCGGACACACTGTGACAGGGGCTTTAACCTCTAACTAACCACCGGACACACTGTGACAGGGGCTTTAACCTCTAACTAACCACCGGACACACTGTGACAGGGGCTTTAACCTCTAACTAACCACCGGACACACTGTGACAGGGGCTTTAACCTCTAACTAACCACCGGACACACTGTGACAGGGGCTTTAACCTCTAACTAACCACCGGACACACTGTGACAGGGGCTTTAACCTCTAACTAACCACCGGACACACTGTGACAGGGGCTTTAACCTCTAACTAACCACCGGACACACTGTGACAGGGGCAACTACACACACACACACCCTGAAACACACACACACCCTGAAACACACACACTCTGAAACACACACACACACTGTGACAGGGGCAACTACACACACACACCCTGAAAAACACACACCCTGAAACACACACACACCCTGAAACACACACACACACCCTGAAACACACACACCCTGAAACACACACACACCCTGAAACACACACACCCTGAAACACACACACACCCTGAAACACACACACACACTGAAACACACACACACACTGAAACACACACACACTGAAACACACACACCCTGAAACACACACACCCGGAAACACACACACACCCTGAAACACACACACACCCTGAAACACACACACACCCTGAAACACACACACACACCCTGAAACACACACACCCTGAAACACACACACCCTGAAACACACACACACCCTGAAACACACACACCCTGAAAAACATACACCCTGAAACACACACACCCTGAAACACACACACACACTGAAACACACACACACCCTGAAACACACACACACCCTGAAACACACACACACCCTGAAACACACACACACTGAAACACACACACACCCTGAAACACACACACACCCTGAAACACACACACACCCTGACACACACACACACCCTGAAACACACACACACCCTGAAACACACACACACCCTGAAACACACACACACCCTGAAACACACACACCCTGAAACACACACACACTGAAACACACACACACTGAAACACACACACCCTGAAACACACACACCCTGAAACACACACACACCCTGAAACACACACACCCTGAAACACACACACCCTGAAACACACACACCCTGACACACACACCCTGACACACACACACACCCTGACACACACACACACCCTGACACACACACACACACTGAAACACACACACCCTGACACACACACACACCCTGAAATGCACACACCCTGAAATGCACACACCCTGACACACACACACACCCTGACACACACACACCCTGACACACACACACCCTGAAACACACACACACCATGAAACACACACACACCCTGAAACACACACACCCTGAAACACACACACCCTGAAACACACACACACACACACACCCTGAAACACACACACACACACACACCCTGAAACACACACACACCCTGAAACACACACACACCCTGAAACACACACACACCCTGAAACACACACACCCTGAAACACACACACACCCTGAAACACACACACCCTGAAACACACACACCCTGAAACACACACACACACACCCTGAAACACACACACACACACACCCTGAAACACACACACAGCACTGGGGCAGGATCAGATATCAGAGGTTATAGATAATAACCATACATCTAGCTAGAGGGGTAAACCTAACCCATGTTAGATTAACTAGACCGGGTTAGTACCGCGTGTGTGTGTGCGTGTGTGCGTGTGTGTGTGTGTGTGTGTGTGTGTGTGTGTGTGTGTGTGTGTGTGTGTGTGTGTGTGTGTGTGTGTGTGTGTGTGTGTGTGTGTGTGTGTGTGTGTGTGTGTGTGTGTGTGTGTGTGTGTGTGTGTGTGTGTGTGTGTGTAATTATTCATGAATCCATAGGAAGCCCGATCTATTTAAATCAAGTCACAGCCTGAGGACAAACTAACCTGTGTTTCCTTTGGTCCTGGTTTAGATGGTAATGTCCTGTCCAGTTTCATTACAGACAAAAACAGCTGGAAGATGGACATTGTTATTGCCTCAAATGGCACCCTGTTGCCTATATAGTGCACTAGGGGCTCGGGGCCCTGGTCTAAAGCAGAACACTACATAGTGCACTAGGGGCTCAGGGCCCTGGTCTAAAGCAATACACTACATAGTGCACTAGGGGCTCAGGGCCCTGGTCTAAAGCATTACACTACATAGTGCACTAGGGGCTCAGGGCCCTGGTCTAAAGCAATACACTACATAGTGCACTAGGGGCTCAGGGCCCTGGTCTAAAGCAATACACTACATAGTGCACTAGGGGCGCAGGGCCCTGGTCTAAAGCAATACACTACATAGTGCACTAGGGGCTCAGGGCCCTGGTCTAAAGCAGAACACTACATAGTGCACTAGGGGCGCAGGGCCCTGGTCTAAAGCAATACACTACATAGTGCACTAGGGGCTCAGGGCCCTGGTCTAAAGCAATACACTACATAGTGCACTAGGGGCTCAGGGCCCTGGTCTAAAGCAATACACTACATAGTGAACAGGGCCCTGGTCTAAAGCAATACACTACATAGTGCACTAGGGGCTCAGGGCCCTGGTCTAAAGCATTACACTACATAGTGCACTAGGGGCTCAGGGCCCTGGTCTAAAGCAATACACTACATAGTGCACTAGGGGCTCAGGGCCCTGGTCTAAAGCAATACACTACATAGTGAACAGGGCCCTGGTCTAAAGCAGAACACTACATAGTGAACAGGGCCCTGGTCTAAAGCAGAACACTACATAGTGAACAGGGCCCTGGTCTATAACACTACATAGTGAACAGGGCCCTGGTCTAAAGCAGAACACTACATAGTGAACAGGGCCCTGGTCTATAACACTACATTGTGAACAGGGCCCTAGTCTAAAACACTACATTGTGAACAGGGCCCTGGTCTAAAGCAGAACACTACATAGTGAACAGGGCCCTGGTCTAAAGCAGAACACTACTTTGTGAACAGGGCCCTGGTCTAAAGCAGAACACTACATAGTGAACAGGGCCCTGGTCTAAAGCAGAACACTACATAGTGAACAGGGCCCTGGTCTATAACACTACATAGTGAACAGGGCCCTGGTCTATAACACTACATAGTGAACAGGGCCCTGGTCTAAAGCAGAACACTACATAGTGAACAGGGCCCTGGTCTATAACACTACATTGTGAACAGGGCCCTGGTCTATAACACTACATAGTGAACAGGGCCCTGGTCTAAAGCAGAACACTACATAGTGAACAGGGCCCTGGTCTATAACACTACATAGTGAACAGGGCCCTGGTCTATAACACTACATAGTGAACAGGGCCCTGGTCTATAACACTACATAGTGAACAGGGCCCTGGTCTATAACACTACATAGTGAACAGGGCCCTGGTTTATAACACTACATAGTGAACAGGGCCCTGGTCTATAACACTACATAGTGAACAGGGCCCTGGTCTATAACACTACATTGTGAACAGGGCCCTGGTCTAAAGCAGAACACTACATTGTGAACAGGGCCCTGGTCTATAACACTACATAGTGAACAGGGCCCTGGTCTATAACACTACATAGTGAACAGGGCCCTGGTCTATAACACTACATTGTGAACAGGGCCCTGGTCTATAACACTACATAGTGAACAGGGCCCTGGTCTATAACACTACATAGTGAACAGGGCCCTGGTCTATAACACTACATAGTGAACAGGGCCCTGGTCTATAACACTACATAGTGAACAGGGCCCTGGTCTATAACACTACATTGTGAACAGGGCCCTGGTCTATAACACTACATTGTGAACAGGGCCCTGGTCTATAACACTACATAGTGAACAGGGCCCTGGTCTATAACACTACATAGTGAACAGGGCCCTGGTCTAAAGCAGAACACTACATTGTGAACAGGGCCCTGGTCTATAACACTACATAGTGAACAGGGCCCTGGTCTATAACACTACATAGTGAACAGGGCCCTGGTCTATAACACTACATAGTGAACAGGGCCCTGGTCTATAACACTACATAGTGAACAGGGCCCTGGTCTATAACACTACATAGTGAACAGGGCCCTGGTCTATAACACTACATAGTGAACAGGGCCCTGGTCTATAACACTACATAGTGAACAGGGCCCTGGTCTATAACACTACATAGTGAACAGGGCCCTGGTCTATAACACTACATAGTGAACAGGGCCCTGGTCTATAACACTACATAGTGAACAGGGCCCTGGTCTATAACACTACATAGTGAACAGGGCCCTGGTCTATAACACTACATAGTGAACAGGGCCCTGGTCTATAACACTACATAGTGAACAGGGCCCTGGTCTATAACACTACATAGTGAACAGGGCCCTGGTCTATAACACTACATAGTGAACAGGGCCCTGGTCTATAACACTACATAGTGAACAGGGCCCTGGTCTATAACACTACATAGTGAACAGGGCCCTGGTCTATAACACTACATTGTGAACAGGGCCCTGGTCTATAACACTACATAGTGAACAGGGCCCTGGTCTATAACACTACATAGTGAACAGGGCCCTGGTCTATAACACTACATAGTGAACAGGGCCCTGGTCTATAACACTACATAGTGAACAGGGCCCTGGTCTATAACACTACATAGTGAACAGGGCCCTGGTCTAAAGCAGAACACTACATTGTGAACAGGGCCCTGGTCTAAAGCAGAACACTACATAGTGAACAGGACCCTGGTCTATAACACTACATAGTGAACAGGGCCCTGGTCTAAAGCAGAACACTACATAGTGAACAGGGCCCTGGTCTAAAGCAGAACACTACATAGTGAACAGGGCCCTGGTCTAAAGCAGAACACTACATAGTGAACAGGGCCCTGGTCTATAAAACTACATAGTGAACAGGGCCCTGGTCTATAACACTACATAGTGAACAGGGCCCTGGTCTATAACACTACATAGTGAACAGGGCCCTGGTCTATAACACTACATAGTGAACAGGGCCCTGGTCTATAACACTACATAGTGAACAGGGCCCTGGTCTATAACACTACATAGTGAACAGGGCCCTGGTCTATAACACTACATAGTGAACAGGGCCCTGGTCTAAAGCAGAACACTACATTGTGAACAGGGCCCTGGTCTAAAGCAGAACACTACATAGTGAACAGGACCCTGGTCTATAACACTACATAGTGAACAGGGCCCTGGTCTAAAAGAACACTACATAGTGAACAGGGCCCTGGTCTAAAGCAGAACACTACATAGTGAACAGGGCCCTGGTCTAAAGCAGAACACTACATAGTGAACAGGGCCCTGGTCTATAACACTACATAGTGAACAGGGCCCTGGTCTATAACACTACATAGTGAACAGGGCCCTGGTCTATAACACTACATAGTGAACAGGGCCCTGGTCTATAACACTACATAGTGAACAGGGCCCTGGTCTATAACACTACATAGTGAACAGGGCCCTGGTCTATAACACTACATTGTGAACAGGGCCCTGGTCTATAACACTACATAGTGAACAGGGCCCTGGTCTATAACACTACATAGTGAACAGGGCCCTGGTCTATAACACTACATAGTGAACAGGGCCCTGGTCTATAACACTACATAGTGAACAGGGCCCTGGTCTATAACACTACATAGTGAACAGGGCCCTGGTCTATAACACTACATAGTGAACAGGGCCCTGGTCTATAACACTACATAGTGAACAGGGCCCTGGTCTATAACACTACATAGTGAACAGGGCCCTGGTCTATAACACTACATAGTGAACAGGGCCCTGGTCTATAACACTACATAGTGAACAGGGCCCTGGTCTATAACACTACATAGTGAACAGGGCCCCAATACAACACACACACACACACACACACACACACACACACACACACACACACACACACACACACACACACACACACACACACACACACACACACACACACACACACACACACACAAAGCCACTATATCAATGGTCAACATCAACCACGCTTACGAGGCAGGTGTCACTTCAAACCCTTGTAGTGTGTGTGTGTGTGTGTGTGTGTGTGTCCGTTCCATGTTCCCATCAGGTGATGGGTGTGTGTTTCATAAAGAGTGACTCTCTGAAGGTGAGCGTGTCAGTTTAGACTACAGTGACGGGCCCTTTCCCACCTGTGTGCTCTTGTTGTGGGAAGTGGTTTCTCGTAGCGCCAGGCCTCCTCAGGCCACAGACAGAGAAATCAGTCACAGACTGGCCACGGAACGGAAACACACACACACACACACACACACACACACACACACACACACACACACACACACACACACACACACACACACACACACACACACACACACACACACACACACACACACACACACACACACCACACTTCTCTCCTTCCTCTCCATCTCTCTCCTTCACCTCTATTCCTCTTCCTCCTCTTCATCTCTCTCCTTCCCCTCTATTCCTCTTCCTCCTCTTCATCTCTCTCCTTTCCCTCTATTCCTCTTCCTCCTCTTCATCTCTCTCCTTTCCCTCTATTCCTCTCCTTCCTCTCCATCTCTCTCCTTCACCTCTATTCCTCTTCCTCCTCTTCATCTCTCTCCTTCCCCTCTATTCCTCTTCCTCCTCTTCATCTCTCTCCTTTCCCTCTATTCCTCTTCCTCCTCTTCATCTCTCTCCTTTCCCTCTATTCCTCTTCCTCCTCTTCATCTCTCTCCTTCCCCTCCATTCCTCTTCCTCCTCTTCATCTCTCTCCTTTCCCTCTATTCCTCTTCCTCCTCTTCATCTCTCTCCTTTCCCTCTATTCCTCTTCCTCCTCTTCATCTCTCTCCTTTCCCTCTATTCCTCTTCCTCCTCTTCATCTCTCTCCTTCCCCTCTATTCCTCTTCCTCCTCTTCATCTCTCTCCTTTCCCTCTATTCCTCTTCCTCCTCTTCATCTCTCTCCTTTCCCTCTATTCCTCTTCCTCCTCTTCATCTCTCTCCTTCCCTCTATTCCTCTTCCTCCTCTTCATCTCTCTCCTTTCCCTCTATTCCTCTTCCTCCTCTTCATCTCTCTCCTTCCCTCTATTCCTCTTCCTCCTCTTCATCTCTCTCCTTTCCCTCTATTCCTTTTCCTCCTCTTCATCTTCTCTCCTTCCCCTCCGTCCGTCTCATCTTTCTTCTGTGTAGGAACACTTCAGGTCACAGACTCAGTTTCAAAGTGTTGATCCTCATGTGAAATCTATCTCAATCAGAACAGAGGTGGAGAACATGTCCTGAGAAATGATACTGTGTTGTGTTTTGTTATGGGGGCGGGGAGGGGGACGTGTGAGACAGAGTCTCGTTCAAAGACAATCAGTGTGTGTTTATTTATGTGTGTGTGTGTGTGTGTGTGTTTGTGTTTATGTATTTGTTTATTTATGTGTGTGTGTGTGTGTGTGCGTGTGCGTGTGTGTTTAACATTTAAGAGCCATGTGTTTCTCATGGTGGTAAAACTCACGTGAAAGCAGCAACCATTGCTACTAAAATAAAGTGAACTAGTTTTGGTTTATTTGTTTATTTCCCAACGCTATGTTGTGGAAATACATTGTATTTGATTATTTAATTATTTGTTTATTTATGTGTTTGTTTATTTGTGTTTATTTATGTGTTGATTTATGTGTTGATTTATGTGTTGATTTATGTGTTTGTTTATTTATGTGTTTATTTATTTGTTTGTTT
Organism: Oncorhynchus gorbuscha; assembly: GCF_021184085.1. NCBI lineage: Eukaryota > Metazoa > Chordata > Actinopteri > Salmoniformes > Salmonidae > Oncorhynchus > Oncorhynchus gorbuscha. The sequence goes on from NW_025745407.1 coordinate 139,896, forward strand.
ATTTATGTGTTTATTTGTTTATTTATGTGTTTATTTATGTGTGTATTTGTTTATTTATGTGTTTATTTATGTGTTTATTTATTTATTTGTCAGGGATACAACATG
>NW_025745407.1:145000-152500 GCF_021184085.1 Oncorhynchus gorbuscha
ATGATGGAGGTTGAGGAGGAGAGAGGGGAGGAGAGGTGGAAGAGAGAAGGGGTAGAGGTGGAGGGGCGAGGGAGACAGGGAGAAGTTGTAGGTGGAGAGGTGGGTAAAGGAGGGAGAAAAATGATGACAGCATTAAAGGTTTTTGAACTTTTGGGAAATTGAGAAGTTTTGTCCAGAACTTTTTGGTGAGAAAAAAAAAACTATTTTCGAGACCAGAGACAGAAATGGTTTCGACAGAGTAACAGAGTAACAGAGTGATGAAATAATATTGGGGATCAGGGTAACAGAGTAACAGAGTAATATTGGGGATCAGGGTAACAGAGTAACAGAGTAATATTGGGGTTCAGGGTAACAGAGTAATGTTTTGTGTTTTATACGGGGGAAAAGAGAACCTAGAAGTCAGGACTTCTTTTATTTTTTATTTTATTTATTTATTTATTTTACCTTTATTTAACGAGGTCAGTTAAGAACAAATTCTTATTTTCAATGACGGCCTGGGAACAGTGGGTTAACTGGTCTAGGAACAATGGGTTAACTGGTCTAGGAACAGTGGGTTAACTGGTCTAGGAACAGTGGGGTTAACTGGTCTAGGAACAGTGGGTTAACTGGTCTAGGAACAGTGGGTTAACTGGTCTAGGAACAATGGGTTAACTGGTCTAGGAACAGTGGGGTTAACTGGTCTAGGAACAGTGGGTTAACTGGTCTAGGAACAGTGGGGTTAACTGGTCTAGGAACAGTGGGTTAACTGGTCTAGGAACAGTGGGTTAACTGGTCTAGGAACAATGGGTTAACTGGTCTAGGAACAGTGGGGTTAACTGGTCTAGGAACAGTGGGGTTAACTGGTCTAGGAACAGTGGGGTTAACTGGTCTAGGAACAGTGGGTTTAACTGGTCTAGGAACAGTGGGTTAACTGGTCTAGGAACAGTGGGTTAACTGGTCTAGGAACAGTGGGTTAACTGGTCTAGGAACAGTGGGTTAACTGGTCTAGGAACAGTGGGTTAACTGGTCTAGGAACATTGGGGTTAACTGGTCTAGGAACATTGGGGTTAACTGGTCTAGGAACAGTGGGGTTAACTGGTCTAGGAACAGTGGGGTTAACTGGTCTAGGAACAGTGGGGTTAACTGGTCTAGGAACAGTGGGGTTAACTGGTCTAGGAACAGTGGGTTTAACTGGTCTAGGAACAGTGGGTTAACTGGTCTAGGAACAGTGGGTTAACTGGTCTAGGAACAGTGGGTTAACTGGTCTAGGAACAGTGGGTTAACTGGTCTAGGAACAATGGGTTAACTGGTCTAGGAACAGTGGGGTTAACTGGTCTAGGAACAGTGGGGTTAACTGGTCTAGGAACAGTGGGGTTAACTGGTCTAGGAACAGTGGGGTTAACTGGTCTAGGAACAGTGGGGTTAACTGGTCTAGGAACAGTGGGGTTAACTGGTCTAGGAACAGTGGGGTTAACTGGTCTAGGAACAGTGGGTTAACTGGTCTAGGAACAGTGGGTTAACTGGTCTAGGAACAGTGGGGTTAACTGGTCTAGGAACAGTGGGTTAACTGGTCTAGGAACAGTGGGTTAACTGGTCTAGGAACAATGGGTTAACTGGTCTAGGAACAGTGGGTTAACTGGTCTAGGAACAGTGGGGTTAACTGGTCTAGGAACAGTGGGGTTAACTGGTCTAGGAACAGTGGGTTAACTGGTCTAGGAACAGTGGGTTAACTGGTCTAGGAACAGTGGGTTAACTGGTCTAGGAACAGTGGGTTAACTGGTCTAGGAACAGGGGGTTAACTGGTCTAGGAACAGTGGGTTAACTGGTCTAGGAACAGTGGGGTTAACTGGTCTAGGAACAGTGGGTTAACTGGTCTAGGAACAGTGGGGTTAACTGGTCTAGGAACAGTGGGGTTAACTGGTCTAGGAACAGTGGGTTAACTGGTCTAGGAACAGTGGGTTAACTGGTCTAGGAACAGTGGGTTAACTGGTCTAGGAACAGTGGGGTTAACTGGTCTAGGAACAGTGGGGTTAACTGGTCTAGGAACAGTGGGGTTAACTGGTCTAGGAACAGTGGGGTTAACTGGTCTGGGAACAGTGGGGTTAACTGGTCTGGGAACAGTGGGGTTAACTGGTCTGGGAACAGTGGGGTTAACTGGTCTGGGAACAGTGGGTTAACTGGTCTAGGAACAGTGGGTTAAATGGTCTAGGAACAGTGGGTTAACTGGTCTAGGAACAGTGGGTTAAATGGTCTAGGAACAGTGGGGTTAACTGGTCTAGGAACAGTGGGGTTAACTGGTCTAGGAACAGTGGGGTTAACTGGTCTAGGAACAGTGGGGTTAACTGGTCTAGGAACAGTGGGGTTAACTGGTCTAGGAACAGTGGGTTAACTGGTCTAGGAACAGTGGGTTAACTGGTCTAGGAACAGTGGGGTTAACTGGTCTAGGAACAGTGGGTTAACTGGTCTAGGAACAGTGGGTTAACTGGTCTAGGAACAGTGGGTTAACTGGTCTAGGAACAGTGGGTTAACTGGTCTAGGAACAGTGGGTTAACTGGTCTAGGAACAGTGGGTTAGCTGGTCTAGGAACAGTGGGGTTAACTGGTCTAGGAACAGTGGGTTAACTGGTCTAGGAACAGTGGGTTAACTGGTCTAGGAACAGTGGGGTTAACTGGTCTAGGAACAGTGGGGTTAACTGGTCTAGGAACAGTGGGGTTAACTGGTCTAGGAACAGTGGGTTAACTGGTCTAGGAACAGTGGGTTAACTGGTCTAGGAACAGTGGGTTAACTGGTCTGGGAACAGTGGGTTAACTGGTCTAGGAACAGTGGGTTAACTGGTCTAGGAACAGTGGGGTTAACTGGTCTAGGAACAGTGGGGTTAACTGGTCTAGGAACAGTGGGGTTAACTGGTCTAGGGACAGTGGGTTTAACTGGTCTAGGAACAGTGGGTTAACTGGTCTAGGAACAGTGGGTTAACTGGTCTAGGAACAGTGGGTTAACTGGTCTAGGAACAGTGGGTTAACTGGTCTAGGAACAGTGGGTTAACTGGTCTAGGAACAGTGGGGTTAACTGGTCTAGGAACAGTGGGGTTAACTGGTCTAGGAACAGTGGGGTTAACTGGTCTAGGAACAGTGGGGTTAACTGGTCTAGGAACAGTGGGGTTAACTGGTCTAGGAACAGTGGGGTTAACTGGTCTAGGAACAGTGGGGTTAACTGGTCTAGGAACAGTGGGTTAACTGGTCTAGGAACAGTGGGTTAACTGGTCTAGGAACAGTGGGGTTAACTGGTCTAGGAACAGTGGGTTAACTGGTCTAGGAACAGTGGGTTAACTGGTCTAGGAACAATGGGTTAACTGGTCTAGGAACAGTGGGTTAACTGGTCTAGGAACAGTGGGGTTAACTGGTCTAGGAACAGTGGGGTTAACTGGTCTAGGAACAGTGGGTTAACTGGTCTAGGAACAGTGGGTTAACTGGTCTAGGAACAGTGGGTTAACTGGTCTAGGAACAGTGGGTTAACTGGTCTAGGAACAGGGGGTTAACTGGTCTAGGAACAGTGGGTTAACTGGTCTAGGAACAGTGGGGTTAACTGGTCTAGGAACAGTGGGTTAACTGGTCTAGGAACAGTGGGGTTAACTGGTCTAGGAACAGTGGGGTTAACTGGTCTAGGAACAGTGGGTTAACTGGTCTAGGAACAGTGGGTTAACTGGTCTAGGAACAGTGGGTTAACTGGTCTAGGAACAGTGGGGTTAACTGGTCTAGGAACAGTGGGGTTAACTGGTCTAGGAACAGTGGGGTTAACTGGTCTAGGAACAGTGGGGTTAACTGGTCTGGGAACAGTGGGGTTAACTGGTCTGGGAACAGTGGGGTTAACTGGTCTGGGAACAGTGGGGTTAACTGGTCTAGGAACAGTGGGTTAACTGGTCTAGGAACAGTGGGTTAAATGGTCTAGGAACAGTGGGTTAACTGGTCTAGGAACAGTGGGTTAAATGGTCTAGGAACAGTGGGGTTAACTGGTCTAGGAACAGTGGGGTTAACTGGTCTAGGAACAGTGGGGTTAACTGGTCTAGGAACAGTGGGGTTAACTGGTCTAGGAACAGTGGGGTTAACTGGTCTAGGAACAGTGGGTTAACTGGTCTAGGAACAGTGGGTTAACTGGTCTAGGAACAGTGGGGTTAACTGGTCTAGGAACAGTGGGTTAACTGGTCTAGGAACAGTGGGTTAACTGGTCTAGGAACAGTGGGTTAACTGGTCTAGGAACAGTGGGTTAACTGGTCTAGGAACAGTGGGTTAACTGGTCTAGGAACAGTGGGTTAGCTGGTCTAGGAACAGTGGGGTTAACTGGTCTAGGAACAGTGGGTTAACTGGTCTAGGAACAGTGGGTTAACTGGTCTAGGAACAGTGGGGTTAACTGGTCTAGGAACAGTGGGGTTAACTGGTCTAGGAACAGTGGGGTTAACTGGTCTAGGAACAGTGGGTTAACTGGTCTAGGAACAGTGGGTTAACTGGTCTAGGAACAGTGGGTTAACTGGTCTGGGAACAGTGGGTTAACTGGTCTAGGAACAGTGGGTTAACTGGTCTAGGAACAGTGGGGTTAACTGGTCTAGGAACAGTGGGGTTAACTGGTCTAGGAACAGTGGGTTAACTGGTCTAGGAACAGTGGGTTAACTGGTCTAGGAACAGTGGGTTAACTGGTCTAGGAACAGTGGGTTAACTGGTCTGGGAACAGTGGGGTTAACTGCCCTGCTCAGGGGCAGAACGACAGATTTGTACCATGTCAGCTTGGGGGTTTGAACTTGCAATCTTCAGTTAACGTTTCTCAGCTTCTACTTTTCGTTTTTGACACTTAGAGTAACTGACATTCGTTTTTGTCGAAGCTAAACTTCTTTCTTTTAAAACGTTTCTCTTCGGCTGATGAATTCAGTTTAATGGTACAAGTGTTGCTACAGCCTTAATGCCGAGGGCTATACATCCACACACCACATCAATAAGTGCATATTGAGCTAGAAATGTTTTTTTTTTTTTTTTATGTTATTTAGTGTGCTTCCCAAATCACACCCTATTCCCTACGTGATGCACTACTTTTGCCTGTAGCCCTATGGGCCTCGTAGGGAATAGGGGGCCATTTGAGTAAACGAAGATTCTTATTTATTTATTTTCTTCCATCTCTCTTCAATATTGATTAGTTAGAGCGGTCGAGGAGGCTCTTTTAAAAAAGCTTTTTACAAACGCTGCAGATATGAAACACCTTGTAGGCCCCCTCAGGTGAAATACAGACAGGCTTTACATTAAGATCACTCACTCTTTTGTTCTTCTTCTCTCTTTCTTCCTTTCTTTCTCTCACTCACTCCCTCTGTCTGTCTCTGTCTCTCTCTGTTTCTGTCTGTCTCTGCCTCTCTCTGTCTCTCTCTCTCTCTCTCTCTCTCTCTCTCTCTCTCTCTCTCTCTCTCTCTCTCTCTCTCTCTCTCTCTCTCTCTCTCTCTCTCTCTCTCTCTCTCTCTCGAGGCAGCACAGCTCTCAAACAACCAACGAAACACAGCCCACACTATAAAACGTATCACATCTAATATTTATTCATCCCTCTCGGCTGAGTTCAGTCACTCAATTTACTGTGTGTTCTGCATCTCATATGGCACCCTATTCCCTACGTAAGTGCACTACTTTTCATCAGGGCCCTATGGGGGGCTTGGGTCAAAAGTAGTGCACTATATGGGGAATAAGGGTGTCATATGGGATTCACATTGTGCAAAAGAATTGGCTCAGAAGTGCTTTGTGCATTAGCTGACATCTCTGAGAGTTGTTTGGAGAAGGTTTTCTGTGTGTTTTATAACAGTTTGTGTTGAACTTTAGTCTATTCCACATAGACTGTCTATAAATCTGTGAACTACAATCTATTCCACATAGACTGTCTATAAATCTGTGTTGAACTTCAATCTATTCCACATAGACTGTCTATAAATCTGTGTTGAACTCCAATCTATTCCACATAGACTGTCTATAAATCTGTGTTGAACTTCAATCTATTCCACATAGACTGTCTATAAATCTGTGTTGAACTCCAATCTATTCCACATAGACTGTCTATAAATCTGTGTTGAACTCCAATCTATTCCACATAGACTGTCTATAAATCTGTGTTGAACTTCAATCTATTCCACATAGACCGTCAGTAAAGCTGGTATTAATATTGTTCAATGTTTCATTGGGAATAAAGATTGGAGCTGAGAACTACTAGCCCAGATATACAACACATCTAGAGCTGAGTACTACTAGCCCAGATATACAACACATCTAGAGCTGAGAACTACTAGCCCAGATATACAACACATCTAGAGCTGAGTACTACTAGCCCAGATATACAACACATCTAGAGCTGAGAACTACTAGCCCAGATATAAACACATCTAGAGCTGAGAACTACTAGCCCAGATATACAACACATCTAGAGCTGAGAACTACTAGCCCAGATATACAACACATCTAGAGCTGAGAACTACTAGCCCAGATATACAACACATCTAGAGCTGAGAACTACTAGCCCAGATATACAACACATCTAGAGCTGAGAACTACTAGCCCAGATATACAACACATCTAGAGCTGAGAACTACTAGCCCAGATATACAACACATCTAGAGCTGAGAACTACTAGCCCAGATATACAACACATCTAGAGCTGAGTAACTACTAGCCCAGATATACAACACATCTAGAGCTGAGAACTACTAGCCCAGATATACAACACATCTAGAGCTGAGAACTACTAGCCCAGATATACAACACATCTAGAGCTGAGAACTACTAGCCCAGATATACAACACATCTAGAGCTGAGAACTACTAGTCCAGTTAGATATACAACACATCTAGAGCTGAGAACTACTAGCCCAGATATATAACACATCTAGAGCTGATAACTTCTAGTCCAGATATACAACACATCTAGAGCTGAGAACTACTAGCCCAGATATACAACACATCTAGAGCTGAGAACTACTAGCCCAGATATACAACACATCTAGAGCTGAGAACTACTAGCCCAGATATACAACACATCTAGAGCTGAGAACTACTAGCCCAGATATATAACACATCTAGAGCTGAGAACTACTAGCCCAGATATACAACACATCTAGAGCTGAGTACTACTAGCCCAGATAGATATACAACACATCTAGAGCTGAGAACTACTAGCCCAGATATACAACACATCTAGAGCTGAGAACTACTAGCCCAGATATACAACACATCTAGAGCTGAGAACTACTAGCCCAGATATACAACACATCTAGAGCTGAGTACTACTAGCCCAGATATACAACACATCTAGAGCTGAGAACTACTAGCCCAGATATACAACACATCTAGAGCTGAGAACTACTAGCCCAGATATACAACACATCTAGAGCTGAGAACTACTAGCCCAGATATACAACACATCTAGAGCTGAGAACTACTAGTCCAGTTAGATATACAACACATCTAGAGCTGAGAACTACTAGCCCAGATATATAACACATCTAGAGCTG
>NW_025745407.1:160000-210000 GCF_021184085.1 Oncorhynchus gorbuscha
TCCTCTCCTCTCCACTCCTCTCCTCTCCTCTCCTCTCCTCTCCTCTCCTCTCCTCTCCTCTCCTCTCTCTTTCCCTCCTCCTCTCCTCTCCTCTCCTCTCCCTCCTCCTCTCCTCTCCTCTCTCTTTCCCTCCTCCTCTCCTCTCCTCTCCTCTCCTCTCCTCTCCTCTCCACTCCTCTCCTCTCCTCTCCTCTCCTCTCCTCTCCCTCCTCCTCTCCACAGAGTAACATTAATATTTCAGAAGTTCGATCTACACTGAGTGTACAAAACATTAGGAACACCTTCCTAATATTGAGTTACACCCCCTTTTGTCCTCAGAACAGACTCTATTCATCAGGTCAGGGACTCTACAAGCTGTCGAAAGCGTTCAAACAGGGATGCTGGTCCATGTTGACTCCAATGCATCCCACAAGTTGTGTTAAGTTGACTGGATGTCCTTTGGGTGGTTGGACCGTTCCTGATACACACGGGAAACTGTTGAGCCAGCAGCGTTGCAGTTCTAGATGCACCTGGCACCTCCTACCCTGTTCAAAGGCACTTAAATAATTTGTCTTGTCCGTTCAACCTCTGAATAGCAGACAGACACAATCCATGTCTCTGTTGTAATCAAGGCTTGAAAATCCTTTTTTAACCTGATCGAAGTGGATTTAACAGGTGACATCAATAAGGGATCATAGCTTTTCAGCCGGATTCACCTGGTCAGTCTGTGTTATGGAAAGAGCAGGTGTTCCTAATGTTTTGTCAACTCAGTGTATGTTCATTATACAACACCAGTACTATACAGGGATCTCAGTGCATGTTCATTATACAACATCAGTACTATACAGGGATCTCAGTGCATGTTCATTATACAACATCAGTACTATACAGGGATCTCAGTGCATGTTCATTATACAACATCAGTACTATATGATGGAGGGATGGAGGGATGGAGGGATGGAGGGATGATGGAGGGATGGTAGAGGGATGGAGAGATGATGGAGGGATGGAGGGATGGAGGGATGATGGAGGGATGGTAGAGGGATGGAGGGATGGAGGGATGATGGAGGGATGGTAGAGGGATGGAGGGATGGAGGGATGATGGAGGGATGGTAGAGGGATGGAGGGATGATGGAGGGATGGAGGGATGGAGGGATGATGGAGGGATGGTAGAGGGATGGAGGGATGATGGAGGGATGGAGGGATGATGGAGGGATGGAGGGATGATGGAGGGATGGAGGGATGGTAGAGGGATGGAGGGATGGAGGGATGGTAGAGGGATGGAGGGATGGAGGGATGGTAGAGGGATGGAGGGATGATGGAGGGATGGAGGAGGAGGATGGAGGGATGATGGAGGGATGGTAGAGGGATGGAGGGATGATGGAGGGATGATGGAGGGATGGTGGAGGGATGGAGGGATGGAGGGATGGTAGAGGGATGGAGAGATGATGGAGGATGGAGGGATGGAGGGATGATGGAGGGATGGTAGAGGATGGAGGGATGGAGGGATGGGAGGGATGGTAGAGGATGGAGGGATGGAGGGATGGAGAGGATGGAGGGATGATGGAGGGATGGAGGGATGATGGAGGGATGGAGGGATGATGGAGGGATGATGGAGGATGGAGGGATGGTAGAGGATGGAGGGATGGAGGGATGGTAGAGGATGGAGGGATGGAGGGATGGAGGGATGGAGGGATGGTAGAGGATGGAGGATGGAGGGATGATGGAGGATGGTAGAGGGATGGAGGGATGGATGGAGAGGATGGAGGGATGATGGAGGATGGAGGGATGATGGAGGATGGAGGGGATGATGGAGGGATGGAGGGATGGTAGAGGGATGGAGGGATGGAGGGATGGTAGAGGGATGGAGGGATGGAGGGATGGTAGAGGGATGGAGGGATGGAGGGATGATGGAGGGATGGAGGGATGGAGGGATGATGGAGGGATGGTAGAGGGATGGAGGGATGATGGAGGGATGGTGGAGGGATGGAGGGATGGAGGGATGATGGAGGGATGGTAGAGGGATGGAGGGATGATGGAGGGAGGAAGAGAAGGAGGAGAGTACTTTGATCACGTATCTATCGTTAATGGACGTGTATCGACTGGCTGATGTGAAACTGAAGTGGATATTACCTGTCAGGAGGGACTCCACACACACACACACACACACACACACACACACACACACACACACACACACACACACACACACACACACACACACACCCCTGCCTCCTTCCTCTCCTCCCTGCCTCCTTCCTCTCACCCTCCCTCCTTCCTCCCCCTGCCTCCCTCCTTCCTCCCCCTGCCTCCCTCCTCTCCTCCCCTCCTCCCCTCCTCCTCCCCTCCCTCCCTCCTCCCTCCTCCCTCCCTCCCTCCCTCCTCCCTTTCCTTCCTCCCTCCCTCCCTCCCTCCCTCCCTCCCTCCCTCCCTCCCTCCCTCCCTCCCTCCCTCCCTCCCTCCCTCCCTCCCTCCTCTCTCTCTCTCTCCCTCCCTCCCTCCCTCCTCTCTTCTCTCTCTCTCTCTCCTCCTCCCTCCCTCTCCCTCCCTCCCTCTCTCCTCTCTCTCTCTCTCTCTCTCTCTCCTCCCTCCTCTCTCTCCTCCCTCTCTCTCCCTCTCTCTCTCTCTCTCTCTCTCCCTCCTCCCCTCCCTCCCTCCTTCCTTCCTCCTTCTTTCTTCCCTCCCTACCTCCCTCCCTCCCTCCCTCCTCTCCTCCCCTCCTTCCTCCCTCCTTCTCCTCCCTCCTCCCTCCTTCCTTCCTTCTTTCTTCCCTCCCTCCTCCCTCCCTCCCTCCCTCCTCTCTCTCTCCTCTCCCCTCCCCCCTCCCTCCCCTCCCTCCCTCCCTCTCCTCTCTCTCTCTCTCTCTCTCTCTCTCTCTCTCTCTCTCTCTCTCTCTCTCTCTCTCTCTCTCTCTCTCTCCTCTCTCTCTCTCTCTCTCTCTCTCTCTCTCCTCTCTCTCTTCCTTTCCTTCTTCCTTCCTTCCTATCTTCTACCTCTCCTTCCTTCCTCCCCTCTCCTTCCTTCCTATCTTCTACCTCTCCTTCCTTCCTCCCCTCTCCTTGATTCCTATCTTCTACCTCTCCTTCCTTCCTTCCTTCCTTCCTCCCCTCTCCTTCCTTCCTATCTTCTACCTCTCCTTCCTTCCTTCCTTCCTCCCCCCTCCCTCCTTCCTTCTTTCCTTCCTTCCTTCCTTTCTACCTATCCTCCACTCATTTAGCCAGTGATCAATAACATGGAGAACATTAATGGCACATTATCGTGTGTGTGTGTGTGTGTGTGTGTGTGTGTGTGTGTGTGTGTGTGTGTGTGTGTGTGTGTGTGTGTGTGTGTGTGTGTGTGTGTGTGTGTGTGTTTTTATCCTGAGTGACCGGCTGCAGTGTTTCTCTGAGAATCATATTGCAGTAAATGGAAGGGTGAGGTCATAGATCTGACACCCAATGAATTAATCAGACACAAGAGCTGTGTCATCACACTCACAAATACACACACACACTCACAAATACACACACACACACAAATACACACACCCCGGGTTATGGCACTGAAAAATAGTCCTACAAAGCCGTTAAGACTCTCACCTCATTCTTGTCTGTCTGTCTGTCTGTCTGTCTGTCTGTCTGTCTGTCTGTCTGTCTGTCTGTCTGTCTGTCTGTCTGTCTGTCTGTCTGTCTGTCTGTCTGTCTGTCTGTCTGTCTGTCTGTCTGTCTGTCTGTCTGTCTGTCTGTCTGTCTGTCTGTCTGTCTGTCTGTCTGTCTGTCTGTCTGTCTGTCTGTCTGTCTGTCTGTCTGTCTGTCTGTCTGTCTGTCTGTCTGTCTGTCTGTCTGTCTTTCTCTTCCTGGCTTTCTCTTCCTGGCTTTCTCTTCCTGGCTTTCTCTTCCTGGCTTTCTCTTCCTGGCTTTCTCTTCCTGGCTTTCTCTTCCTGGCTTTCTCTTCCTGGCTTTCTCTTCCTGGCTTTCTCTTCCTGGCTTTCTCTTCCTGGCTTTCTCTTCCTGGCTTTCTCTTCCTGGCTTTCTCTTCCTGGCTTTGTATTTTAGATGATATCCTATCAGATCTCTGTGGCATTAGAGACCCTCACCCCGTCAGTTAATCAATAGAACATAAAACTGTCTTTAGAGGATACAGACCTTACACACACACACACACACACACACACACACACACACACACACACACACACACACACACACACACACACACACACACACACACACACACACACACACACACACACACACACACACACACACACACACACACACATACACACACACACACACGGTCCTCTGTCCCCCAGGACACCAGGGAGTACACACATTAAACTAAGAAATAAAAAAAATACTGAGAAAAATATCTCTCTCTGTCTCTCTGTGTAAGTCTATGGGTGAGAACCATGAGCCTCCTAGGTTTTGTATTGAAGTCAATGTAGACAGAGGAGGACAGAAGCTTACTGTCCTCCAGCTACACCATGGTGCTACCCTACAGAGTGCTGTTTAGGCTACTGTTGATCTTCATTGCAAAACACTGTGTTATCAGTTATTTGGTGACGTGAATATATTTGATTTTTATCTTTCATCTTTTAATGTTGAATTATTAAAACATTTCTGAAATTTACTGAGTAGGATGGTCCTCCCCTTCCTCCTCTGAGGAGCCTCCTCTGCTTGTATTGTAGACTGTTGTTGTGATACATATCTCCCCTTCCTCCTCTGAGGAGCCTCCTCTGCTTGTATTGTAGACTGTTGTTGTGATACATATCTCCCCTTCCTCCTCTGAGGAGCCTCCTCTGCTTGTATTGTAGACTGTTGTTGTGATACATATCTCCCCTTCCTCCTCTGAGGAGCCTCCTCTGCTTGTATTGTAGACTGTTGTTGTGATACATATCTCCCCTTCCTCCTCTGAGGAGCCTCCTCTGCTTGTATTGTAGACTGTTGTTGTGATGCAGGATATCCCTTGTTGTTGTGATGCAGATCTCCCTTGTTGTTGTGATGTAGATCTCCCTTGTTGTTGTGATGCAGATCTCCCTTGTTGTTGTGATGCAGGGCATCCCTTGTTGTTGTGATGCAGTGAATCCCTTGTTGTTGTGATGCAGGGCATCCCTTGTTGTTGTGATGCAGGGCATCCCTTGTTGTTGTGATGCAGGGCATCCCTTGTTGTTGTGATGCAGATCTCCCTTGTTGTTGTGATACAGGGCATCCCTTGTTGTTGTGATGCAGATCTCCCTTGTTGTTGTGATGTAGATCTCCCTTGTTGTTGTGATGCAGATCTCCCTTGTTGTTGTGATACAGGGCATCCCTTGTTGTTGTGATGCAGATCTCGCTTGTTGTTGTGATGCAGATCTCCCTTGTTGTTGTGATGCAGATCTCGCTTGTTGTTGTGATGCAGGGCATCCCTTGTTGTTGTGATGCAGGGCATCCCTTGTTGTTGTGATGCAGATATCCCTTGTTGTTGTGATGCAGATCTCCCTTGTTGTTGTGATGCAGATCTCCCTTGTTGTTGTGATGCAGATCTCCCTTGTTGTTGTGATACAGGGCATCCCTTGTTGTTGTGATACAGGGCATCCCTTGTTGTTGTGATGCAGGGCATCCCTTGTTGTTGTGATGCAGGGCATCCCTTGTTGTTGTGATGCAGATCTCCCTTGTTGTTGTGATGCAGATCTCGCTTGTTGTTGTGATGCAGGGCATCCCTTGTTGTTGTGATGCAGGGCATCCCTTGTTGTTGTGATGCAGGGCATCCCTTGTTGTTGTGATGCAGGGCATCCCTTGTTGTTGTGATGCAGATCTCGCTTGTTGTTGTGATGCAGGGCATCCCTTGTTGTTGTGATGCAGGGCATCCCTTGTTGTTGTGATGCAGGGCATCCCTTGTTGTTGTGATGCAGATCTCCCTTGTTGTTGTGATGCAGATCTCCCTTGTTGTTGTGATGCAGATCTCCCTTGTTGTTGTGATACAGGGCATCCCTTGTTGTTGTGATACAGGGCATCCCTTGTTGTTGTGATGCAGGGCATCCCTTGTTGTTGTGATGCAGGGCATCCCTTGTTGTTGTGATGCAGATCTCCCTTGTTGTTGTGATGCAGATCTCGCTTGTTGTTGTGATGCAGGGCATCCCTTGTTGTTGTGATGCAGGGCATCCCTTGTTGTTGTGATGCAGGGCATCCCTTGTTGTTGTGATACAGGGCATCCCTTGTTGTTGTGATGCAGATCTCCCTTGTTGTTGTGATGCAGATCTCGCTTGTTGTTGTGATGCAGGGCATCCCTTGTTGTTGTGATGCAGGGCATCCCTTGTTGTTGTGATGCAGGGCATCCCTTGTTGTTGTGATGCAGATCTCCCTTGTTGTTGTGATGCAGGGCATCCCTTGTTGTTGTGATGCAGATCTCCCTTGTTGTTGTGATACAGGGCATCCCTTGTTGTTGTGATACAGGGCATCCCTTGTTGTTGTGATGCAGGGCATCCCTTGTTGTTGTGATGCAGATCTCCCTTGTTGTTGTGATGCAGGGCATCCCTTGTTGTTGTGATGCAGGGAATCCCTTGTTGTTGTGATGCAGGGAATCCCTTGTTGTTGTGATGCAGGGAATCCCTTGTTGTTGTGATGCAGATCTCCCTTGTTGTTGTGATGCAGATCTCCCTTGTTGTTGTGATGCAGATCTCCCTTGTTGTTGTGATGCAGATCTCCCTTGTTGTTGTGATGCAGATCTCCCTTGTTGTTGTGATGCAGATCTCCCTTGTTGTTGTGATACAGATCTCCCTTGTTGTTGAAAAGATTCATCCCTGTCAATGGAACTGCTTCTATAAAGGTTAGATTGAATAAATACGTATGATTGATAATTATACTAACTGTGGATACACTGCAGTCGCTAGTCCCCCCACGTCACCTCAACATTGACGTGGAACCTCCGTTCTGTTGCCGGGGACGACGACCTCTGTCTGATGACACTGAGGGGTTGCGAGGTCAAACCAACGGGAGGACACACAGACTTCAAGTCAGAAAGGAGCTGAAAACACACACACACACACACACACACACACACACACACACACACACACACACACACACACACACACACACACACACACACACACACACACACACACACACACACACACACACACACACACACACACACACACACACACACACACACACACACTGTCTCTCCCTGTCTTAAACACACAAAATAACACACACACACACACTTTCTCTCCCTGTCTTAAACACGCAAAAGAACACACAGTTACACAAACACACACACACACCACACACATACACCATACACACACACACACACACACAAACACACAAACACACACACTCACTCTCTCTCCCTGTCTTACACATACACCATACACGAAATAACAAACACACACACACACACACACACACACACAGACACAGTTACTCCCACTCCCACACAGACACACGGCCCCTGCCCCCAACCTGTCAGAGCCAGTCTGTAGTGAGTCACGACCCCGTGTAGAAACACAAACGTGACCGAGGACAATTATAAACTCATCACACTGATCAGGCTCACTCCCCCTCTACTCAACGCTCTATCTCTGTTTCCTTCTCTCTCTCTCTCTCTCTCTCTCTCTCTCTCTCTCTCTCTCTCTCTCTCTCTCTCTCTCTCTCTCTCTCTCTCTCTCTCTCTCTCTCTCTCTCTCTCTCTCTCTTTCTCTCTCTCTCTCTCTCTTCTCTCCCCTCTCTCTCTTTCTCTCTCTCTCGTTCCCCCCCCCCTCTCTCTGTCTCTCGGTGTGTGTGAAGGAGTAGCTCAGTGGAATGCGACCATCTCTGCACGCACACGCACACACACACACACACACACACACACACACACACACACACACACACACACACACACACACACACACACACACACACACACACACCTCAGTGCATAAACTCCCAAGATGCTCAATGACAGAGCATGGGGCAGAGAGTTGGGTGGAAAGGAGGAAGAAGGGACGAGAGGGAGGTGGAAATGGAAGAGGGGGGAGGGAGTGGGATGGAAATGAACAAGGGGGAGAGAGTGGGGTGGAAATGAACGAGGGGGAGAGAGTGGGGTGAAATGAACGAGGGGGTAGTGAGTGGGGTGGAAATTAACAAGGGGGAAGAGAGTGGGGTGGAAATGAACGAGGGGGAGAGAGTGGGGTGGAAATGAACGAGGGGGAGAGTGGGGTGGAAATGAACGAGGGGGAGAGAGTGGGGTGGAAATGAACGAGGGGGAGAGAGTGGGGTGGAAATGAACGAGGGGGAGAGAGTGGGGTGGAAATGAACGAGGGGGAGAGAGTGGGGTGGAAATGAACGAGGGGGAAGAGAATGGGGTGGAAATGAACGAGGGGGAAGAGAATGGGGTGGAAATGAACGAGGGGGAGGAAGGGAGGTGGAAATTAATGAGGGGGGATTTGGAAATGAACGAGGGGGGAGAGAGTGGGGTGGAAATGAACGAGGGGGATAGAGTGGGGTGGAAATGAACGAGGGGGAGAGAGTGGGTGGAAATGAACGAGGGGAGAGAGTGGGGTGGAAATGAACGAGGGGGATAGTGGGGTGGAAATGAACGAGGGGGGATAGAGTGGGGTGGAAATGAATGAGGGGGGAGAGAGTGGGGTGGAAATGAACGAGGGGGAAAGGGCGGGGTGGAAATGAACGAGGAGTTGATTTATGTGTTGATTTATGTGTTGATTTATGTATTGATTTATGTGTTGATTTATCAGTTGATTTATGTGTTGATTTATCAGTTGATTTATGTGTTGATTTATCAGTTGATTTATGTGTTGATTTATGTATTGATTTATGTGTTGATTTATCAGTTGATTTATCAGTTGATTTATCAGTTGATTTATCAGTTGATTTATCAGTTGATTTATCAGTTGATTTATGTGTTGATTTATGTGTTGATTTATCAGTTGATTTATGTATTGATTTATCAGTTGATTTATGTGTTGATTTATGTGTTGATTTATGTGTTGATTTATGTGTTGATTTATCAGTTGATTTATGTGTTGATTTATCAGTTGATTTATGTGTTGATTTATCAGTTGATTTATGTGTTGATTTATGTGTTGATTTATGTGTTGATTTATCAGTTGATTTATGTGTTGATTTATCAGTTGATTTATGTGTTGATTTATCAGTTGATTTATGTGTTGATTTATGTGTTGATTTATGTGTTGATTTATCAGTTGATTTATGTGTTGATTTATCAGTTGATTTATGTGTTGATTTATCAGTTGATTTATGTATGTTGATTTATCAGTTGATTTATGTATTGATTTATCAGTTGATTTATGTATTGATTTATCAGTTGATTTATGTGTTGATTTATGTGTTGATTTATGTGTTGATTTATGTGTTGATTTATCAGTTGATTTATGTGTTGATTTATCAGTTGATTTATGTGTTGATTTATGTGTTGATTTATGTGTTGATTTATGTGTTGATTTATCAGTTGATTTATGTATTGATTTATCAGTTGATTTATGTGTTGATTTATGTGTTGATTTATGTGTTGATTTATGTGTTGATTTATGTGTTGATTTATCAGTTGATTTATGAGTTGATTTATCAGTTGATTTATGTGTTGATTTATCAGTTGATTTATCAGTTGATTTATCAGTTGATTTATGTATTGATTTATCAGTTGATTTATGTGTTGATTTATGTGTTGATTTATGTGTTGATTTATCAGTTGATTTATGTGTTGATTTATCAGTTGATTTATGTGTTGATTTATCAGTTGATTTATCAGTTGATTTATCAGTTGATTTATGTGTTGATTTATGTGTTGATTTATCAGTGTTGATTTATGTGTTGATTTATCAGTTGATTTATCAGTTGATTTATCAGTTTTTATGTGTTGATTTATCAGTTGATTTATGTGTTGATTTATCAGTTGATTTATCAGTTTTTATGTGTTGATTTATCAGTTGATTTATCAGTTGATTTATGTGTTGATTTATGTGTTGATTTATGTGTTGATTTATGTGTTGATTTATGTGTTGATTTATGTGTTGATTTATGTGTTGATTTATCAGTTGATTTACGTGTTGATTTATCAGTTTTTATGTGTTGATTTATCAGTTGATTTATCAGTTGATTTATGTGTTGATTTATCAGTTGATTTATGTGTTGATTTATCAGTTGATTTATGTGTTGATTTATCAGTTGATTTATCAGTTGATTTCAGTTGATTTATCAGTTGATTTATCAGTTGATTTATGTGTTGATTTATCAGTTTATTTATCAGTTGATTTCAGTTGATTTATCAGTTGATTTATCAGTTGATTTATCAGTTGATTTATCAGTTGATTTATCAGTTTTTATGTGTTGATTTATCAGTTGATTTATGTGTTGATTTATCAGTTGATTTATGTGTTGATTTATCAGTTGATTTATGTGTTGATTTATCAGTTGATTTATCAGTTGATTTATGTGTTGATTTATCAGTTGATTTATGTGTTGATTTATCAGTTGATTTATCAGTTGATTTATCAGTTGATTTATGTGTTGATTTATCAGTTGATTTATCAGTTGATTTATCAGTTTTTATGTGTTGATTTATCAGTTGATTTATCAGTTGATTTATCAGTTTTTATGTGTTGATTTATCAGTTGATTTATGTGTTGATTTATGTGTTGATTTATCAGTTGATTTATGTGTTGATTTATCAGTTGATTTATGTGTTGATTTATCAGTTGATTTATCAGTTGATTTATGTGTTGATTTATATGTTGATTTATGTGTTGATTTATATAAGAGAGTCTGTTAAATGACTCCCTACTGTAAGTCTCTCTGGATAAGAGAGTCTGTTAAATGACTCCCTACTGTAAGTCTCTCTGGATAAGAGAGTCTGTTAAATGACTCCCTACTGTCAGTCTCTCTGGATAAGAGAGTCTGCTAAATGACTCCCTACTGTCAGTCTCTCTGGATAAGAGAGTCTGCTAAATGACTCCCTACTGTCAGTCTGGATAAGAGAGTCTGTTAAATGACTCCCTACTGTCAGTCTGGATAAGAGAGTCTGTTAAATGACTCCCTACTGTAAGTCTCTCTGGATAAGAGAGTCTGTTAAATGACTCACTACTGTAAGTCTCTCTGGATAAGAGAGTCTGCTAAATGACTCCCTACTGTCAGTCTCTCTGGATAAGAGTCTGTTAAATGACTCCCTACTGTCAGTCTCTCTGGATAAGAGTCTGTTAAATGACTCCCTACTGTCAGTCTCTCTGGATAAGAGAGTCTGCTAAATGACTCCCTACTGTCAGTCTCTCTGGATAAGAGTCTGTTAAATGACTCCCTACTGTCAGTCTCACTGGATAAGAGAGTCTGTTAAATGACTCCCTACTGTCAGTCTCTCTGGATAAGAGTCTGTTAAATGACTCCCTACTGTCAGTCTCTCTGGATAAGAGAGTCTGTTAAATGACTCCCTACTGTCAGTCTCTCTGGATAAGAGTCTGTTAAATGACTCCCTACTGTCAGTCTCACTGGATAAGAGAGTCTGCTAAATGACTCCCTACTGTCAGTCTGGATAAGAGAGTCTGCTAAATGACTCAAATGGAAAATTGAAAAATTGAATGTTGTCGGTAGAGAGGTGTGTGTGTGTGTGTGTGTGTGTGTGTGTGTGTGTGTGTGTGTGTGTGTGTGTGTGTGTGTGTGTGTGTGTGTGTGTGTGTGTGTGTGTGTGTGTGTGTGTGTGTGTGTGTGTGTGTGTGTGTGTGTGTGTGTGTGTGTGTAAAGAACAGACCCTCTGTTCCACTACGTAACCTCCTGACCGTCAGAAGAAAATCCGCTGTTACAAAACTGGTTCATTTTAGCCAAAAACATCAACGTGATGATGTTTAATGTTTATTAATCATTATGGAAAACTGATTAGATATGTGAAAGGTCCTCACTTCTTATTTTTTTGTTTCCCAACTTTTCAAAACCAAATGACGTGGTGACAATTTTTTGGGTTGAATTAGTGTTACTTGACAACTCCACAAAAATGTAAATCAAAACTAAATGTTGAACTGATGTCTGCGCCCAGTTGGGGGAGGGATCAGTGGACGTGAAGGGGAAGAGGATGAGGAGAAGGAGGAAGAGCAGTAGAGGAAGGAGGAGGGAGGAAGAGGACGAGGAGAAGGAGGAAGAGCAGTAGAGGAAGGAGGAGGGAGGAAGAGGACGAGGAGAAGGAGGAAGAGCAGTAGAGGAAGGAGGAGGGAGGAAGAGGACGAGGAGAAGGAGGAAGAGCAGTAGAGGAAGGAGGAGGGAGGAAGAGGACGAGGAGAAGGAGGAAGAGCAGTAGAGGAAGGAGGAGGGAGGAAGAGGACGAGTAGAAGGAGGAAGAGCAGTAGAGGAAGGAGGAGGGAGGAAGAAGGGACGAGGAGAAGGAGGAAGAGCAGTAGAGGAAGGAGGAGGGAGGAAGAGGACGAGGAGAAGGAGGAAGAGCAGTAGAGGAAGGAGGAGGGAGGAAGAGGACGAGGAGAAGGAGGAAGAGCAGTAGAGGAAGGAGGAGGGAGGAAGAGGACGAGGAGAAGGAGGAAGAGCAGTAGAGGAAGGAGGAGGGAGGAAGAGGACGAGGAGAAGGAGGAAGAGCAGTAGAGGAAGGAGGAGGGAGGAAGAGGACGAGGAGAAGGAGGAAGAGCAGTAGAGGAAGGAGTAGAGGAAGGAGGAGGGAGGAAGAGGACGAGGAGAAGGAGGAAGAGCAGTAGAGGAAGGAGGAGGGAGGAAGAGGACGTAGGGAAGAGGAGGGAGGAAGAGCAGTAGAGGAAGGAGGAGGGAGGAAGAGGACGAGGAGAAGGAGGAAGAGCAGAAGAGGAGGGAGGAAGAGGACGAGTAGAAGGAGGAAGAGCAGTAGAGGAAGGAGGAGGGAGGAAGAGGACGAGGAGAAGGAGGAAGAGCAGAAGAGGGAGGAAGAGGACGAGTAGAAGGAGGAAGAGCAGTAGAGGAAGGAGGAGGGAGGAAGAGGACGAGGAGAAGGAGGAAGAGCAGTAGAGGAAGGAGGAGGGAGGAAGAGGACGAGGAGAAGGAGGAAGAGCAGTAGAGGAAGGAGGAGGGAGGAAGAGGACGAGGAGAAGGAGGAAGAGCAGTAGAGGAAGGAGGTGGGAGGAAGAGGACGAGTAGAAGGAGGAAGAGCAGTAGAGGAAGGAGGAGGGTGGAAGAGAACGAGTAGAAGGAGGAAGAGCAGTAGAGGAAGGAGGAGGGAGGAAGAGGAAGAGGACGAGGAGAAGGAGGAAGAGCAGTAGAGGAAGGAGGAGGGAGGAAGAGGACGAGTAGAAGGAGGAAGAGCAGTAGAGGAAGGAGGAGGGAGGAAGAGGACGAGTAGGAGGAAGAGCAGTAGAGGAAGGAGGAGGGAGGAAGAGGACGAGTAGAAGGAGGAAGAGCAGTAGAGGAAGGAGGAGGGAGGAAGAGGACGAGTAGAAGGAGGAAGAGCAGTAGAGGAAGGAGGAGGGAGGAAGAGGACGAGGAGAAGGAGGAAGAGTAGTAGAGGAAGGAGGAGGGAGGAAGAGGACGAGGAGGAGGAAGAGTAGTAGAGGAAGGAGGAAGAGGGAAATGAGGAAGAGGGAAATGAGGAAGAGGACAATTATAAAGAATTTCATAGTTGATGTAACCTTGAATTCATAATATACTTGCTGGCACAGTTTGGTTCAACTCTTAAAATCAACCCTTGTGATCCTCAAGCATCCTCAGGATAACGGGATTACACAACGCAATGCAGCTGTGACAACAGGAAGCTGTTCTGTACACCTATAGATCTACCTGACATTTAACTTTTTATTTAACCAGGCAAGTCAGTTAAGAACAAAGTTTTAAGTTCAATGACGGCCTAGGAACAGTGGGTTAACTGGTCTAGGAACAGTGGGTTAACTGGTCTAGGAACAGTGGGTTAACTGGTCTAGGAACAGTGGGTTAACTGGTCTAGGAACAGTGGGTTAACTGGTCTAGGAACAGTGGGTTAACTGGTCTAGGAACAGTGGGTTAACTGGTCTAGGAACAGTGGGTTAACTGGTCTAGGAACAGTGGGTTAACTGGTCTAGGAACAGTGGGTTAACTGGTCTAGGAACAGTGGGTTAACTGGTCTAGGAACAGTGGGGTTAACTGGTCTAGGAACAGTGGGTTAACTGGTCTAGGAACAGTGGGTTAACTGGTCTAGGAACAGTGGGTTAACTGCCCTGTTCAGGGACAAGAATGACAGATTTTTACCTTCTCACCTCTGGGATTCGATCGTGAACCCTTTACCGTTACTACCCCACACGGCTACCTGCCACCCCACTAGGCTACCTGCCACCCCACACGGCTACCTGCCACCCCACTAGGCTACCTGCCACCCCACACACGGCTACCTGCCACCCCACTAGGCTACCTGCCACCCCACTAGGCTACCTGCCACCCCACTAGGCTACCTGCCACCCCACACGGCTACCTGCCACCCCACTAGGCTACCTGCCACCCCACTAGGCTACCTGCCACCCCACTAGGCTACCTGCCACCCCACTAGGCTACCTGCCACCCCACACGGCTACCTGCCACCCCACACGGCTACCTGCCACCCCACTAGGCTACCTGCCACCCCACACGGCTACCTGCCACCCCACTAGGCTACCTGCCACCCCACTAGGCTACCTGCCACCCCACTAGTCTACCTGCCACCCCACTAGGCTACCTGCCACCCCACACGGCTACCTGCCACCCCACTAGGCTACCTGCCACCCCACACGGCTACCTGCCACCCCACACGGCTACCTGCCACCCCACTGGGCTACCTGCCACCCCACTAGGCTACCTGCCACCCCACTAGGCTACCTGCCACCCCACTGGGCTACCTGCCACCCCACATGGCTACCTGCCACCCCACTAGGCTACCTGCCACCCCACCTGCCACCTCATGTCCTGGGAAATGTTCTTGTTACTTCCTACCTCATGCTAATCACATTACCCGACATTAGCTCAACCTCAGGCTAATCGCATTAGCCTACATTAGCTCAACCTCATGCTAATCGCATTAGCCTACGTTAGCTCAACCTCATGCTAATCGCATTATCCTACATTAGCTCAACCTCATGCTAATCGCATTAGCCTACATTAGCTCAACCTCATGCTAATCGCATTAGCCTACATTAGCTCAACCTCATGCTAATCGCATTAGCCTACGTTAGCTCAACCTCATGCTAATCGCATTATCCTACATTAGCTCAACCTCATGCTAATCGCATTAGCCTACATTAGCTCAACCTCATGCTAATCGCATTAGCCTACGTTAGCTCAATTTTCCCGTGATCCGGTCGAGGTTTTAATTCAACTGAATGATTAAATGTCTTATCCCATGTCAATATAATAAACTGCTCACATTTCAAAAGATCAAACCTTATTAGAGCCAATGTCTGTCCCTTAATCTCTTTTTTTTTGCGTTCCCATGTTACATTTCGTCACCTTAGTACACACCTGCCATAGCCCTCCCTGTGTAGGTAGGCCTTTAAAAGAAAAACACCTTGGACAAATACGGAGGTCGTTATTAATTGATGGTGAAAGTGCGCAGGCGCGTTCCCATGGGAGGCCCTTGAGCGTCTAGCGGATAATGCGGACAGGGGCGGATAACCCGAGCGGACCTATAGTGCGCCCTCGGCCAGGGCTCGAGCAGCTCCATCTGTTCGCCGTTTCCCCTGCGTGGAGACTGCGGCGCAACGCGTTTTAACCAAGACTGTGGGTGACGACACTTAAGTGTAAATGACGAGGCTTTAATTAAAGGCATAGAATTAGAATGTCACGGCTACGTTCTGATCGTTCTAATTCTACAGCTACGTGGCGAAATGAATGTGCGCTGGTGAACTGGACACTCCTTGTTGTAACATCCTGCCGTTGTGATTAAACTGAGCCAATTTGTTCGTGCATAAAAGTGCATCTATGGGGCTTCACTCGGGAACATTATACATGTCAAATGAATTCAATAACAGACCATATTGTTTTTCGCTGAATTTAGCCAGCTCTCCTTGTCGAATAGTTTACAGCGTAATTGTATATTAAATTAAGGCAGTGTAATTGGAGGGCGGAATACGCGTTAAGACTATGTCTGTGCCATTGCAGAATCCAAAGCCAATAGTCAAGTGTTAAATAACGTGCGCAAGCAGAGGACCACAATAGGCGCACAGGCCTTTTGCCGCACATCTTTCCTATGTACGTCCTACTTCAGAAGGAACGTTTTAACATTTTACAACGTATTTATGATCAGCTTACATACATTTCTCTTAAGAAGCCTGGTTCTTAATTAATTAAAGCACTTGACTGCAATCAGTGATATTCCACTAAGCAGGATTAGCTCTCTCTCTCTGTCTCTCTCTCTCTCTCTCTCTCTCTCTCTCTCTGTCTCTCTCTCTCTCTCTCTCTCTCTCTCTCTCTCTCTCTCTCTCTCTCTCTCTCTCTCTCTCTCTCTGTCTCTCTCTCTCTCTCTGTCTCTCTCTCTGTCTCTCTCTCTCTCTCTGTCTCTCTCTCTGTCTCTCTCTCTCTCTCTGTCTCTCTCTCTGTCTCTCTGTCTCTCTCTCTGTCTCTCTCTCTCTCTCTCTCTCTCTCTCTCTCTCTCTCTCTCTCTCTCTGTCTCTCTCTCTGTCTCTCTCTGTCTCTCTCTCTTCTCTCTCTGTCTCTCTGTCTCTCTCTCTCTCTCTCTGTCTCTCTCTCTCTCTCTCTCTTTCTCTCTGTCTCTCTCTCTGTCTCTCTCTCTCTGTCTCTCTCTCTCTGTCTCTCTCTCTCTGTCTCTCTCTCTCTGTCTCTCTCTCTCTGTCTCTCTCTCTCTCTGTCTCTCTCTCTGTCTCTCTCTCTCTCTCTCTCTCTCTCTGTCTCTCTCTCTGTCTCTCTCTCTCTCTCTGTCTCTCTCTCTCTCTCTGTCTCTCTCTCTCTCTGTCTCTCTCTCTCTCTCTCTCTCTCTCTCTGTCTCTCTCTGTCTCTCTCTCTGTCTCTCTCTCTGTTCTCTCTCTCTCTCTGTTCTCTCTCTGTCTCTCTCTGTCTCTGTCTCTGTCTCTCTCTCTGAAATGTCTGTCTCTCTCTCTCTGTGAAAAATGCTCTCTTCTCTGTCTCTTCTCTCTCTCTCTCTCTCTCTCTCTCTGTCTCTTGTTCTCTCTCTGTGTCTCTCTCTCTCTCTCTCTCTCTCTCTCTCTCTCTCTCTCTCTCGTTGGCGTAATCAGTCTCTCAAATGCTGTGTCTTGAAGGCTAATCAGATTCACATGCTGTGGATTAGTTACATGCCAAGCGTGTTACAACAATAAGCCTATTGTCTTCGGTTTCATAATATTTATTATGAAATGTGAATTCTGTGTTTGTATACCAGAATTGTGAAAAATGCCACATTCATCAGGGGTTTCTGAAACCGTACTAAAAGTTAGCAGACATGTTGTTAATGGTTTGTGTGACATTTTTGACATCTCTACTTTAAACGGTGTTGAGAGTAAATGCGGTTTGTAAAACAACTCCAAAATGCATGTATACATCCGTTCCCCATACATCCTACAACTGAAGGCTTTAAGGCGCAGCACAGCAACGCATAGTTTACATAAATGGAGGCAGCGTAGCCTAGTGGTTAGACTCCAACCAGAAGGTTGTGCGTTTGACTAGTAACCAGAAGGTTGTGAGTTCAAATCCCCCGAGCTGACAAGGTACAAATCTGTCGTTCTACCCCTGAACAGGCAGTTAACCCACTGTTCCTAGACCAGTTAACCCACTGTTACTAGACCAGTTAACCCACTGTTCCTAGACCAGTTAACCCACTGTTCCTAGACCAGTTAACCCACTGTTCCTAGACCAGTTAACCCACTGTTCCTAGACCAGTTAACCCACTGTTCCTAGACCAGTTAACCCACTGTTCCTAGACCAGTTAACCCACTGTTCCTAGACCAGTTAACCCACTGTTCCTAGACCAGTTAAACCCACTGTTCCCAGGCCGTCATTGAAAATAAGAATGTGTTCTTAACTGACTTGCCTGGTTAAATAAAGGTTAAATAAAGGTTAAATAAAAATAAAAGGTTAAATAAAAGGTTAAATAAAGGTTAAATAAAAGGTTAAATAAAAGGTTAAATAAAGGTTAAATAAAGGTTAAATAAAGGTTAAATAAAAGGTTAAATAAAGGTTAAATAAAAGGTTAAATAAAGGTTAAATAAAGGTTAAATAAAGGTTAAATAAAGGTTAAATAAAGGTTAAATAAAGGTTAAATAAAGGTTAAATAAAGGTTAAATAAAGGTTAAATAAAAAAATAAAACTTTGTATCAAACGATGTTTGATATACATAAAAACCATTTTTAATGACAGATTCAGTCAATTTTATAGTGTTGGGAAGAAATAAGAATGTTATACTTTTAATTGAAATAAGGTTTAAACATGCGTAAAAAATAATAATAATAATTACATTCATTTTAAATACATAGTTAATTTAATTAATTGAAAATGAAATATAATACAGTACATGCATGCAAATATAATACCATCTTTGGCCGTGTTTAGACTGCTGGGACCAAGCTGTTGTTAATAACAGGTTCATAATAATAATAATAATAATTTAATAAATGATTATTAGACCCACTGTTTTAGGCCTACGCTGGTACTCTGCGTACCGAAACAACTATCTATTATTATAACATAAAACTGAATATGGAGTTATTCTGCGTGTCTTTGTGTGATAGGATATCCTGCAAATATGTTCTTGAGTTTTATATCAACATTGTTGACGTGTGTCAATAAATACAATTGGCGCAGGCTATCGATGTGACAAGTAGGATGGAGCTCGGCTTTAGGTCAACAGGCTATCCTTACAATGGGCCAGACTCGACTTTACGTTTTTTTAACTCGATGATGATGATGATGATGATGATGATTGGGGGGGGCTAAATGCGGAAGCTGAAATTGGCATGATATATCACTTTGTAAACAGTGTCTTTTTGGCGATGATGCTAACCCTACGCCTCCTTCGAACAGACTAGGCCGGGTTTAAAATAGGACTACGTCTCCTTTAAGCAGACTCGGCCTTGTCTACTACAGGACAAGGTCTCCTTCGAATAGACTAAAGTACTTGCTGGCATTGGAAAAACATAAATAATGCGTGCTACTGCCAGGGTATACGATGGGCAGGGGCATCGGCATCAAGCATCTCCCCAGCAGGTTATTGTCTTTGTACAAGGCCGGGAGCTGCAGAGCCTTCCCCGGACCCGCGTCGGAGAAATCACCGTTGGGACCATCTAGCGCTGTTGAAATCTGTCTTTTCAATTTATTCCTTCGGTTCTGGAACCAGATTTTGACCTGCGTTTCCGTCAGCTGGAGAGAACTGGCGAGGCAGGCGCGCTCGGCGCTGCTAAGGTACCGCTTCATATCGAAAGTAGATTCCAACTGAAAGATCTGTCTCTTGGAGAAGATTGTGCGAGTTTTTTTCTTAGTTATTTTTAACAGTTGTTTTTTTCTTGCCGCTGCTGTCACCGTCTCCGGTGTGATGCGTCGAGGAGCAGTCGTCGCCGCTGTCCCCGCTTTCGAAGCAATTGTCGGTGATCTGTAACGAGTCTTCCCGGGTGATAGCGACGGCCTTGGGTCCTCCGGTTGGGCTACAGTCGTTATCCGGCTCTGAGAACAGAAATGGGACAAATTGTATTCCGCAATATATATATATATATATATATATATATATATATATATATATATATATATATATAGCTTGACGCTGACAGTTTATCAGGCTCCAATATTATTCTACACATATAAATGCATTCGGCCCGATGTGTTGAATCAGGCTACAAAAAGGCAGTTTAGTCTGATACAGTGCAGTGTTTAACGTTCATATTTGACCATATTAGGCAACAGTTGCCTACCTGCATCGTGTAGCCTTGTCGCGGGGTCCATTCTCCGTTCATGGTCATCGAACCAGTACAGTCCCGTGCTATTCTGTAGCCTGCTACCGGAATGACAGCTGTCAACTGTCTTCCTACCGTTGTTACCGCTCGAGTATGTCTGCAGGTTCAGAATATTGTCTATGGTGAATTTGAGAGACGCGGCAGTCGGCCTGCATGACGCGTCCACTTTGCTCATCATTTTAGAGAAATGGTCTCTTTTGTCCCGCAAGGAATTTTGGAACCAAATGTCCCTGCGCTCTAGAAGTGGAACTTGGAACTCTCTTTCTCTCTTCCTAACGACGTCTTGACGCTCCACGCACCATTTGCTCCATGCGAGGATGATGAGAGGATTGGACTGGGGCTTTCACGGCGCGCCTCACTCTCTCTCTGCCTCGCCTGTAACTTCCACGGACCGGATGGAACGTTGGTACGCGCTCGTCCATTGGACAAGAGGAGTGCCTGCGAGGGGCCAATTGCATCGAGGGGAGGGGAAGAGAGAGAGAGAGAGAGAGAGAGAGAGAGAGAGAGAGAGAGAGAGAGAGAGAGAGAGAGAGAGAGAGAGAGAGAGAGAGAGAGAGAGAGAGACAGAGAGAGAGAGAGAGAGAGAGAGACAGAGAGAGAGAGAGAGAGAGAGAGAGAGAGAGAGAGAGAGAGAGAGAGAGAGAGAGAGAGAGAGAGAGAGAGAGAGAGAGAGAGAGAGAGAGAGAGAGAGAGAGAGAGAGAGAGAGAGAGAGAGAAGAGAGTAGAACGTTATCGTTTTCCACTTCTTTTCTTGAGCCTGGCATCTGGTATACAGGCTACGAAATGAAGAATGGAAATGATTAATTAGAAATAATTTAATTTGAGTTGTTCTGTATTTGAGGAATTAGCCTATTTTATTTTTCTGTAGACATGTCTAGCTATAGACCCTGCAGTTCTGCCTTAGAAGGTAGGCTACCTAATACATCCTGTTTTAGACTTGGTGCTGACCGGGTCCAATCCCGATGTTCACCAGAAGGTTTTTGTCGTTGGGAGAAGCGGAGGTGGATTACGGGGATTCAGCGTTTGTTTGTTTTTTGTGTGTTTTTTTTTAGAGAGACTGGCACGCGTTTTAACGAAGTTTTAACGAAGTTCACGTTTTAATGAGGCCTTTTCGATGAGCTGTAGTTTTCAAAGTAAAAAAAACAAACAAGAGAAACACCAATATAAATATATTATAAATAGTATTTACATGAATGTAGCTGGAATAACATATTGAACACAACATTTACTGTAAATTAAAATAACCGAGCTCCATTTCTATGTGTAACCGTTTCCATTTAATTTAGGCCCGCATTGCAATTCATTAACGCATTGTTCTTTCTTTGCATCTGA
Organism: Oncorhynchus gorbuscha; assembly: GCF_021184085.1. Taxonomy (NCBI): domain Eukaryota; kingdom Metazoa; phylum Chordata; class Actinopteri; order Salmoniformes; family Salmonidae; genus Oncorhynchus; species Oncorhynchus gorbuscha. The sequence continues at coordinate 181,146 of NW_025745407.1, forward strand.
TAAACTCGTTAACTGATAGAAGGGAACGAATAGAATAGAACCCATCAGGCTTCTATATTCAGCCCGCGGTGGATAAAGTCCCCAAACGTCATACTTGAGTCATTGTAAAAAATATATATATATACCTTCATAGAAAATGACTCGGGTAAAATTGAAAGTCACCCAGTAAAATTCTACTTGAGTACAAGTCTAGAAACGTATTTGGTTTTAAATATACTTAAATATGAAAAGTAATTGTAATTGGTAAAATAGACTCATGTATTAAAAGTAAAAGTAAGAGTGTAAATCATTTCAAATTCCTTTTACTAAGCAAACCAGACGGAAACATGTTTTAACATTTTGTATTTATTTACTGATTGCCAGGGGGGCACACTCCAACACTCAGACATATTTTACAAATGAAAGCATTGGTGTTTAGTGAGTCCTCCAGATCAGAGGCAGTCAGGATGACCAGGGATGTTCTCTTGATAAGTGTATGAATTAGACCATTTTCCTGTCCTGCTAAACATTAAAAATGTAACAAGTACTTTTGGGTATCAGGGGATAATGTATTGAGTTAAAAGTACATTATTTTCATTAGGAATGTAGTGAAGTAAAAGTGGTCAATAATGTAAATAGTAAAGTACAGAAACCTCCTCAAAATAACGACTTAAGTAGCGACTTTAAAATATTTTAACGCCATTGTGTTTTTGCACAAAAAGGTAAAGGCATATAATCAATATAATGGCTGAAAGACTACACGCTATAGTGGAGGCCTGTTTAACTAGGCCTGTAAATTATTATTTACAACGGCAGCCTACACCGGACAAACCCGGACGTCGCCGGGCCAATTATTCGCCGCCTTACGGGACTCCCGATCACGGCCGGTTGTGATACAGCCTAGATTCGAACCAGGGTGTTTTTAGTGACGCCTGTAAGCACTGAGACGCAGTGCCTTAGACCGCCGCGCCACTTATTCATAGAGACCTAGACTGTGTTTAGGGTAGGCTACTGTTATCCATATGATATTGAGCATTATATTGATGACTGTTTATTGTCCGGAATAAAGTTAGAACCTTCTATTGTATTGTTTGTTGAGATGATGATCGTGACCATATTGTTGTTGTCCGTTTTACAGATAAAACCACAGCAGAAGGAATTTGAATTCGTGTACGTTACTTTACCCAGGAAACCCCACGGCCACACGTTCTCCCTAAAGCAAAACGTCTATCGTCTTCGATGGGGATGTGGTTGTGATGAATATAGTTAGCGTTGTGTTGTTTTACTCCTAAATATGTGTTGTTCTCGGACGTTCTCAAGTATCCTTCTCCCGAATCAATGGCGGCTCCCACGTACAGGCAGAGGCTACTGAAAGTTTAATGATAATACATACATATGACAACGAAGTAAAAGCGTTGTTAAATATAAATAGTTATAAATATAAATATTTATAAGCTATAATCCTATTAGTTCGGATTATAAGAGAGGCTACTTTAGTGGGTCCGTGGATCCTCTGAATAAAACGTCTTCCTGCGTTGTAAATAAATAACATTATCATAGTTGTATTTATTTTGTATTTCACCTTTATTTAACCAGGTAGGCTACTTGAGAACACCTTTATTTAACCAGGTAGGCTAGTTGAGAACACCTTTATTTAACCAGGTAGGCTAGTTGAGAACACCTTTATTTAACCAGGTAGGCTAGTTGAGAACACCTTTATTTAACCACGTAGGCTAGTTGAGAACACCTTTATTTAACCAGGTAGGCTAGTTGAGAACACCTTTATTTAACCACGTAGGCTAGTTGAGAACACCTTTATTTAACCAGGTAGGCTAGTTGAGAACACCTTTATTTAACCACGTAGGCTAGTTGAGAACACCTTTATTTAACCAGGTAGGCTAGTTGAGAACACCTTTATTTAACCAGGTAGGCCAGTTGAGAACACCTTTATTTAACCGGGTAGGCTAGTTGAGAACAGCTTTATTTAACCAGGTAGGCCAGTTGAGAACACCTTTATTTAACCGGGTAGGCTAGTTGAGAACAGCTTTATTTAACCAGGTAGGCCAGTTGAGAACACCTTTATTTAACCGGGTAGGCCAGTTGAGAACACCTTTATTTAACCGGGTAGGCTAGTTGACAACAAGTTCTCATTTACAACTGCGACCTGGTCATAGTAGCCTACTACGGGCCATAGTAGTCTAATATGCAGGGTTGCAAGTTCAAACCCCCTGAGCTGACAAGGTACAAATCTGTCGTTCTGCCCCTGAACAGGCAGTTAACCTACTGTTCCTAGACCAGTTAACCCCACTGTTCCTAGGCCGTCATTGAAAATAAGAATTTGTTCTTAACTGACTTGCCTGGTTAAATAAAGGTTAAAATATATATATATATATATAGATCTATGAGTCCTACCGTATAGGTCTATAAACCAACTAACTATATGGTTCAACTGTTTCTTATAAAGTCGTCTTGTCTACTGAGGCTCACAATCACAACTTGCCAGCTGCCAGCCAGCTCCGGCCTGGTGTTGCAGTAGCGTGATGTCATATTTATGTTATAGTGCCTATAATTCATTTGTTCTCACCAACGTCCTGTCGTTGACCCCGCCGTGTGTTTTATAAATAGGAATGATGACATCAGACCATATTTCCTCTAATGGAGAGACGGGTGTTCCCAGTTCAGTTGCAGGGCAGAGAGCATGCCGGGCAAGGCCATGTTCAAAATAATTCAATGAAGTCTGTTTTTTTTTTCCCCCATGGAAACGTGTCGCGAGCTTCTTTTATTGTATATATATATATATATATATATATATATATATAGATTTCAAATAGGCATTTTGTTATTTCTTCTCCGCTCCCCTACTACTTTAGGTTACACATTTAATTTGGTAACTTTTACAAGGAACTTGTGTTTAAGAAGTGAAGGTCTATACGCTGATATGTGTGAGAACTTTCGCTGCCCGGGCGGAGGACTTGTGCAGTTCACTGCACACTACGTCTTCTGTCCTCGTCCGTGTCTATTTTGACGGAAGTAAAACTGGCGAAATAAAATATACTAGTCTATATTTGTAGCATATAGTCAGGGAGGAGCCAATAGATGGGGTAAATTCCGATCAAATTACTTACAATTTCACATGGATTGATGAACTGTAGGCTACAGTTGATCGATCAATCGAATCTCATTGCAGGTTCAACTCTGGACTTTGGTCGAAATAGCTCGAAAATTGACCCCGAAGCACGTTGCCGGAGGATACACAGGACAACAGCAGACACACACATCACTCATATCTTGTGATTCGTTTATTTAGAGCTATATTGTGGAGAAAAAAAGTGACGTTAGAAACGGGCTTTGAGTATAAAAGTCTTTGCACAAATAAATGTATATTAAAAAAACATAGCAATGTGGACCGGCACAAACACTATCATTATCTAGGGTGGCGATAATATAATACAATTAGATATTTAAAATAGTACATTTATAACATTTAAAAAAAACACCGCGATCAATTGTAAGTCTAGAGCCCATATCTTCAAACTGTTTGACTTGTATAGTTTTCCGCGGCCATTGCAGTTATTGTTATTTGCACGATTCGCCATCTTCAATAATTGAATAAATTAATAACATGACGTGAGCAACAAAGAAGTGAAAGCTCGGTAACCGTCTTTACACCAACCCGGTCTTTACACCAACCCGGTCTTTACACCAACCCGGTCATTTGCGAGCGTAATAAACTCACGGAGTGCGCAGAGGAGGAGAAGGGATAGTTCACAGGGTTCGAGAAACTCATCAACGGAGGGGAGACCTGGGACACGTTGAAACCCAACGTCGAGGGCGTGGAGCTTTCGTGATATAGAATCGGAACTCGGACTATCCGTTGGGACGAGTGGGAAACGTTTACGGTCTCTTGATCCGCGGCCATCTGTCTCTTCCATTTGTTCCGTCGATTCTGGAACCAGATTTTCACCTGCGTTTCCGTCAGCTGGAGAGAGGCCGCGATACCTGCCCGTTCAGAACTGCTCAGGTACCGTTTCATATCGAACGTCGACTCCAACTGAAACACCTGACTCCGACTGAAAACGGTTCTAGTTTTCTTCTTCCGGACAGAGCTCGGGTCCAGAGGGGCTTCCGGGTCCGACTGATCGTCAAAGGCGTTCTGCGTCTCGTCGTTGTCGTCGGTCAGGCTGCTGTCTGCCGTTTTCCGTCCCGTTTTGTCGCTGCCTTCAGTGGGTTCTTCTGACACGGCGGAAGAGACGGAGTCTCGGTCGCTGGCTGAGTGGGAGCAGCAACCGTAATCTGAGCATCTGCTGTCCTCGTTGGGATCTGTGGGAAAAAATACAACATGAATTAAATGTGAATCGAATATGGACACATGGCATCACAGTCTGAATGATTTCAATAGGCTGTTGCTGAGAACAGAAGTTGGCCATAAAAACAAAGGGGTAAAATATAGGCCTGTACCTATAGTTAATCTTTGAGTTTAAAGAGTAATGGAAAGATAACTGATAGGGAGATAACTGATACAGAGATAACCGATGCAGAGATAACTGACAGAGATAATTGATGAAGAGAACTGATGGAGAGATAACTGATGGGGAGATAACTGATGGAGAGATAATAGGATGGAGAGATAATAGGGAGGAGAGATAACTGATGAAGAGAGAACTGATGAAGAGAGAACTGATGAAGAGATAATAGGATGGAGAGAACTGATGTAGTGATAACATGATGTAGTGATAATAGGATGGAGAGATCATATGATGGGGAGATAATATGATGGGGAGATAATATGATGGAGAGATAATATGATGGGGAGATAATATGATGGAGAGATCATATGATGGAGAGATAATATGATGGAGAGATAATATGATGGAGAGATCATATGATGGAGAGATAATATGATGGGGAGATAATATGATGGGGAGATAATATGATGGGGAGATAATATGATGGGGAGATAATATGATGGGGAGATAATATGATGGGGAGATAATATGATGGGGAGATAATATGATGGGGAGATAACTGATGGGGAGATAACCAAGGTGGTCAGGGTGCCTATCCATTCTAAATAGTAGAATTATTCCCGATATAATGAACTACTTCTGATCTAGGCCCCTATTCCCTATATAATGAACTACTTCTGATCTAGGCCCCTATTCCCTATGTAATGAACTACTTCTGATCTAGGCCCCTATTCCCTATGTAATGAACTACTTCTGATCTAGGCCCCTATTCCCTATGTAATGAACTACTTCTGACCTAGGGCCCTATTCCCGATATAATGAACTACTTCTGATCTAGGCCCCTATTCCCTAAATAGTGAACTACTTCTGATCTAGGCCCCTATTCCCTATGTAATGAACTACTTCTGATCTAGGCCCCTATTCCCTATGTAATGAACTACTTCTGATCTAGGCCCCTATTCCCTATGTAATGAACTACTTCTGATCTAGGCCCCTATTCCCTATGTAATGAACTACTTCTGACCTAGGGCCCTATTCCCGATATAATGAACTACTTCTGATCTAGGGCCCTATTCCCTAAATAGTGAACTACTTCTGACCTAGGCCCCGATTCCCTAAATAGTGAACTACTTCTGACCTAGGGCCCAATTCCCTATATAATGAACTACTTCTGACCTAGGGCCCAATTCCCTATGTAATGAACTACTTCTGACCTAGGGCCCTATTCACTATATAATGAACTACTTCTGATCTAGGGCCCTATTCCCTATGTAATGAACTACTTCTGATCTAGGGCCCAATTCCCTATGTAATGAACTACTTCTGATCTAGGGCCCTATTCCCTATGTAATGAACTACTTCTGACCTAGGGCCCTATTCCCTATGTAATGAACTACTTCTGATCTAGGGCCCTATTCCCTATGTAATGAACTACTTCTGATCTAGGGCCCAATTCCCTATGTAATGAACTACTTCTGATCTAGGGCCCAATTCCCTATATAATGAACTACTTCTGACCTAGGGCCCTATTCACTATATAATGAACTACTTCTGACCTAGGGCCCAATTCCCTATATAATGAACTACTTCTGACCTAGGGCCCTATTCACTATATAATGAACTACTTCTGACCTAGGGCCCTATTCCCTATATAGTGAACTACTTGTGACCAGGGCCCTATTCCCTATATAGTGAACTACTTGTGACCAGGATCCTATTCCCTATATAGTGAACTACTAGTGACCAGAGCCCTATTCCCTATATAGTGAACTACTAGTGACCAGAGCCCTATTCCCTATATAGTGAACTACTAGTGACCAGAGCCCTATTCCCTATGTAGTGAACTACTAGTGGCCAGAGCCCTATTCCCTATATAGTGAACTACTTCTGACCAGGGCCCTATTCCCTATATAGTGAACTACTAGTGACCAGGGCCCTATTCCCTATATAGTGAACTACTAGTGACCAGGGCCCTATTCCCTATATAGTGAACGACTTTAGACCAGAGCCCTATTCCCTATATAGTGAACTACTAGTGACCAGAGCCCTATTCCCTATATAGTGATCTACTAGTGACCAGAGCCCTATTCCCTATATAGTGAACTACTAGTGACCAGAGCCCTATTCCCTATATAGTGAACGACTTTAGACCAGAGCCCTATTCCCTATATAGTGAACTACTATAGACCAGAGCCCTATTCCCTATATAGTGAACTACTAGTGACCAGGGCCCTATTCCCTATATAGTGAACTACTACTGACCAGAGCCCTATTCCCTATATAGTGAACTACTATAGACCAGAGCCCTATTCCCTATATAGTGAACTACTAGTGACCAGAGCCCTATTCCCTATATAGTGAACTACTAGTGACCAGAGCCCTATTCCCTATATAGTGAACTACTAGTGACCAGAGCCCTATTCCCTATATAGTGAACTACTAGTGACCAGAGCCCTATTCCCTATATAGTGAACTACTAGTGACCAGAGCCCTATTCCCTATATAGTGAACTACTAGTGACCAGAGCCCTATTCCCTATATAGTGAACTACTATAGACCAGAGCCCTATTCCCTATATAGTGAACTACTATAGACCAGAACCCTATTCCCTATATAGTGAACTACTACCAGAGCCCTATTCCCTATATAGTGAACTACTAGTGACCAGAGCCCTATTCCCTATATAGTGAACTACTAGTGACCAGAGCCCTATTCCCTATATAGTGAACTACTAGTGACCAGAGCCCTATTCCCTATATAGTGAACTACTAGTGACCAGAGCCCTATTCCCTATATAGTGAACTATTAGTGGCCAGAGCCCTATTCCCTATTTAGTGAACTATTAGTGACCAGAGCCCTATTCCCTATTTAGTGAACTATTAGTGACCAGAGCCCTATTCCCTATTTAGTGAACTATTAGTGGCCAGAGCCCTATTCCCTATATAGTGAACTACTAGTGGCCAGATCCCTATTCCCTATTTAGTGAACTATTCGTGACCAGAGCCCTATTCCCTATATAGTGAACTACTAGTGACCAGAGCCCTATTCCCTATATAGTGAACTACTAGTGACCAGAGCCCTATTCCCTATATAGTGAACTACTAGTGACCAGAGCCCTATTCCCTATATAGTGAACTACTAGTGACCAGAGCCCTTTATTTCACCTTTATTTAACCAGGTAGGCTAGTTGAGAACAAGTTCTCATTTGCAACTGCGACCTGGCCAAAATAAAGCATAGCAGTGTGAACAGACAACACAGAGTTACACATGGAGTAAACAATTAACAAGTCAATAACACAGTAGAAAAAAAATGGGCAGTCTATATACAATGTGTGCAAAAGGCATGAGGAGGTAGGCGAATAATACAATTTTGCAGATTAACACTGGAGTGATAAATGATCAGATGGTCATGTACAGGTAGAGATATTGGTGTGCAAAAGAGCAGAAAAGTAAATAAATAAAAAACAGTATGGGGATGAGGTAGGTGAAAATGGGTGGGCTATTTACCAATAGACTATGTACAGCTGCAGCGATCGGTTAGCTGCTCGGATAGCTGATGTTTGAAGTTGGTGAGGGAGATAAAAGTCTCCAACTTCAGCGATTTTTGCAGTTCGTTCCAGTCACAGGCAGCAGACTACTGGAACGAAAGGCGGCCAAATGAGGTGTTGGCTTTAGGGATGATCAGTGAGATACACCTGCTGGAGCGCGTGCTACGGATGGGTGTTGCCATCGTGACCAGTGAACTGAGATAAGGCGGAGCTTTACCTAGCATGGACTTGTAGATGACCTGGAGCCAGTGGGTCTGGCGACGAATATGTAGTGAGGGCCAGCCGACTAGAGCATACAAGTCGCAGTGGTGGGTGGTATAAGGTGCTTTAGTGACAAAGCGGATGACACTGTGATAGACTGCATCCAGTTTGCTGAGTAGAGTGTTGGAAGCCATTTTGTAGATGACATCGCCGAAGTCGAGGATCGGTAGGATAGTCAGTTTTACTAGGGTAAGCTTGGCGGCGTGAGTGAAGGAGGCTTTGTTGCGGAATAGAAAGCAGACTCTTGATTTGATTTTCGATTGGAGATGTTTGATGCGAGTCTGGAAGGAGAGTTTGCAGTCTAGCCAGACACCTAGGTACTTATAGTTGTCCACATATTCAAGGTCGGAACCATCCAGGGTGGTGATGCAGCGATTGGTTGAAAAGCATGCATTTGGTTTTACTCGCATTTAAGAGCAGTTGGAGGCCACGGAAGGAGTGCTGTATGGCATTGAAGCTCGTTTGGAGGTTAGATAGCACAGTGTCCAATGAGGGGCCAAAAGTATATAGAATGGTGTCGTCTGCGTAGAGGTGGATCAGGGAATCGCCCGCAGCAAGAGCAACATCATTGATATATACAGAGAAAAGAGTCGGCCCGGTAATTGAACCCTGTGGCACCCCCACAGAGACTGCCAGAGGACCGGACAGCATGCCCTCCGATTTGACACACTGAACTCTGTCTGCAAAGTAATTGGTGAACCAGGCAAGGCAGTCATCCGAAAAACCGAGGCTATTGAGTCTGCCGATAAGAATATGGTGATTGACAGAGTCGAAAGCCTTGGCGAGGTCGATGAAGACGGCTGCACAGTACTGTCTTTTATCGATGGCGGTTATGATATCGTTTAGTACCTTGAGTGTAGCTGAGGTGCACCCGTGACCGGCTTGGAAACCAGATTGCACAGCGGAGAAGGTACGGTGGGATTCGAGATGGTCAGTGACCTGTTTGTTGACTTGGCTTTCGAAGACCTTAGACAGGGCAGAATGGATATAGGTCTATAACAGTTTGGGTCCAGGGTGTCTCCCCCTTTGAAGAGGGGGATGACTGTGGCAGCTTTCCAATCCTTGGGGATCTCAGACGATATGAAAGAGAGGTTGAACAGGCTGGTAATAGGGGTTGCGACAATGGCGGCAGATAGTTTCAGAAATAGAGGGTCCAGATTGTCAAGCCCAGCTGATTTGTACTGGTCCAGGTTTTGCAGCTCTTTCAGAACATCTGCTATCTGGATTTGGGTAAAGGAGAACCTGGAGAGGCTTGGGCGAGGAGCTGCGGGGGGGGCAGAGCTGTTGGCCGAGGTTGGAGTAGCCAGGCGGAAGGCATGGCCAGCCGTTGAGAAGTGCTTATTGAAGTTTTCGATAATCATGGATTTATCGGTGGAGACCGTGTTACCTAGCCTCAGTGCAGTGGGCAGCTGGGAGGAGGTGCTCTTGTTCTCCATGGACTTCAGTGTCCCAGAACTTTTTGGAGTTGGAGCTACAGGATGCAAACTTCTGCCTGAAGAAGCTGGCCTTAGCTTTCCTGACTGACTGCGTGTATTGGTTCCTGACTTCCCTGAACAGTTGCATATCACGGGGCTATTCGATGCTATTGCAGTCCGCCAAAGGATGTTTTTGTGCTGGTCGAGGGCAGTCAGGTCTGGAGTGAACCAAGGGCTGTATCTGTTCTTGGTTCTGCATTTTTGAACGGAGCATGCTTATCTAAAATGGTGAGGAAGTTACTTTTAAAGAATGACCAGGCATCCTCAACTGACGGAATGAGGTCAATGTCCTTCCAGGATACCCGGGCCAGGTCGATTAGAAAGGCCTGCTCACAGAAGTGTTTTAGGGAGCGTTTGACAGTGATGAGGGGTGGTCGTTTGACTGCGGCTCCGTGGCAGATACAGGCAATGAGGCAGTGGTCGCTGAGATCCTGGTTGAAGACAGCGGAGGTGTATTTGGAGGGCCAGTTGGTCAGGATGACGTCTATGAGGGTGCCCTTGCTTACAGAGTTAGGGTTGTACCTGGTGGGTTCCTTGATGATTTGAGTGAGATTGAGGGCATCTAGCTTAGATTGTAGGACTGCCGGGGTGTTAAGCATATCCCAGTTTAGGTCACCTAACAGAACAAACTCTGAAGCTAGATGGGGGGCGATCAATTCACAAATGGTGTCCAGGGCACAGCTGGGAGCTGAGGGTGGTCGGTAGCAGGCGGCAACAGTGAGAGACTTATTTCTGGAGAGAGTAATTTTCAAAATTAGTAGTTCAAACTGTTTGGGTATGGACCTGGAAAGTATGACATTACTTTGCAGGCTATCTCTGCAGTAGACTGCGACTCCGCCCCCTTTGGCAGTTCTATCTTGACGGAAGATGTTATAGTTGGGTATGGAAATCTCTGAATTTTTGGTGGCCTTCCTGAGGCAGGATTCAGACACGGCAAGGACATCAGGGTTAGCAGAGTGTGCTAAAGCAGTGAGTAAAACAAACTTAGGGAGGAGGCTTCTGATGTTGACATGCATAAAATCAAGGCTTTTTCGATCACAGAAGTCAACAAATGAGTGTACCTGGGGACATGCAGGGCCTGGGTTTACCTCCACATCACCCGCGGAACAGAGAAGGAGTATTATGAGGGTGCGGCTAAAGGCTATCAAAACTGGTCGCCTAGAGCGTTTGGGGCAGAGGATAAGAGGAGCAGGTTTCTGGGCATGGTAGAATATATTCAGGGCATAATGCGCAGACAGGGGTATGGTGGGGTGCGGGTACAGCGGAGGTAAGCCCAGGCACTGGGTGATGATGAGAGAGGTTGTATCTCTGGACATGCTGGTTGTAATGGGTGAGGTCACCGCATGTGTGGGAGATGGGACAAAGGAGGTAACAGGGGTATGCAGAGTGGATCTAGGGGCTCCATTGTGAACTAAAACAATGATAACTAACCTGAACAACAGTATACAAGGCATATTGACATTTGAGAGACATACAGCGAGGCATACAGTAATCACAGGTGTTGAATTGGGAAAGCTAGCTAAAAACAGTAGGCGAGGCTAATCAGCTAGCACAACAAACAGCAGGTAAAATGGAATTGACTAGGCAACTGGGCCGACAGATAAAACAAACAAGCAGAATGGAGTACCGTGATTAATGGACAGTCCAGTGTGCGTCAGCTATGTAGCCAAGAGATCAGTGTCCAGGGGGAAGCGGTGGATGGGCAGGGAAGCTGGACTGGCGAGTGTTATCCAGGTTTAAAAAGAAACTAACAATGACAAAATAGCTTGTAGCTAGTTAGCTGGTTAGCGTCTGGAGGTTCTTGAGTGAGTCATAAAAATAAAATTTAAATTAAAAGTAATAGCGATTCCGTATCACATTGGGTGAGGCAGGTTTCCGGAAGGTATAAACAAAATAAAAATCAAAAAGAGATAGAAAGTAAATGGGTTCAGAGAGTGTTTGGGACGCAGTGTTTCAGACGGTTAGCAGGCCTGTGCTATCAAGCTAACAGTTCGTAGGCCCGGGCTAGACAAGCTAGCCGTTAGCAGGCCGAATTAGCAAGCAGGGAGATAGCGAGGGCTAGAGAGTTAACCTTTGGGGGACGTTGCGATGGGGTGAGTCTGTTTATTCCTCTTCATGCGGTGACATCGACAGACCGGTCTGGAGACCAGACCAGCAGATGGATCTTTGGCGATGGCGCAACGGAAAAGCCTGTTGAAACCACCTCGGACGATTATGTCGGCGGACCAGTCGTGATGGATCGGCGGGGCTCCGTGTCGGCAATAAAGGGTCCAGGCCAATTGGCAAAAGAGGTAATGTTGGGCCTCTTCGGCTAGTCGGGAGATGGGCTTAGCTCGAGGCTAACTGGTGCTTGCTTTGGGGCAGAGACGTTAGCCAGGAGTAGCCACACGGATTGCAGCTAGCTAGTTGCGATGATCCGGTGTAAAGGTTCAGAGCTGCTTCTGTTATATAGTGAACTACTATAGACCAGAGCCCTATTCCCTATATAGTGAACTACTATAGACCAGAGCCCTATTCCCTATATAGTGAACTGCTAGTGACCAGAGCCCTATTCCCTATATAGTGCATTATTTTAGACCAGGGCCCTATTCCCTATCTAGTGGTCACTAGTAGTTCACTATATAGAATAGGGCTCTTCCCTAAAGTAGTACTACTATAGAATAGGGCTCTGGTCTATTTCACTACATAGGAATAGGGCTCTGATCTAAAGTAGTGCACTATATAGGGAATAGGACTCTGGTCTAAAGTAGTGCAATATATAGGGAATAGGGCCCTGGTCACTAGTAGTTCACTATATAGGGAATAGGGGTCTGGTCTAAAGTAGTGCACTACTTAGGGAATAGGGCTCTGGTCACTAGTAGTTCACTATATAGGGAATAGGGCTCTGGTCTAAAGTAGTGCACTACTTAGGGAATAGGGCTCTGGTCTAGAGTAGTGCACTTTATAGGGAATAGGGGTCTGGTCTAAAGTAGTGCACTACATAGGGAATAGGGCTCTGGTCTAAAGTAGTGCACTACTTAGGGAATAGGGCTCTGGTCTAGAGTAGTACACTTCATAGGGAATAGGGCTCTGGTCTAAAGTAGTGCACTACTTAGGGAATAGGGCTCTGGTCTAGAGTAGTGCACTTTATAGGGAATAGGACTCTGGTCTAAAGTAGTGCAATATATAGGGAATAGGGCCCTGGTCACTAGTAGTTCACTATATAGGGAATAGGGCTCTGGTCTAAAGTAGTGCACTATTTAGGGAATAGGGCTCTGGTCTAGAGTAGTGCACTTTATAGGGAATAGGGCTCTGGTCTAAAGTAGTGCACTACATAGGGAATAGGGTTCCATTTGTGATCCGGCCTATAGTGACAGGCAGTGTGCGTTATTAGAGATATAGGCTTAGTCATGATGCGCGATAGGACTATCACGACACACGATATAGACGTAATATATACCACATGTCGGCGTAACATGATGTCGCCGACATGCATGGCGACATGTGGTTAAACCTCCTTGACAGGTCTCCCTGGTAAAAAAAAACGTGTTTTTGTTTTTTACCTCAATGGGACTGATTCAATTATGGTTATTGTGAGTTGTTCTTGGCCCTGGGTGTCGACTACAGGCCTAAAACCTCGTGTTGTTATAGCCTAATATAACTGGGCCATTCAAACCCTTCGATCGCAATGAGAAGCTGTTTTTTATATACACAATATAGACTATCCTACCAGCTTCGATCATGCAGTCAAAGATAATTATAGGAATATTTATCTAACGGAATACAGACAGATTACTGTATTGCCCATACAGTCACTCAGCTTCCAATTGGCTCATTAATCCCCCTCCTCTCCCCTGTAACTATTCCCCAGGTCGTTGCTGCAAATGAGAACATGTTCTCAGTCAACTTACCTGGTAAAATAATGGATAAATAAATAAATACATTTAAAAAATGTAAACGATGGCTCTTGTGGACATTTTATTTACAATGGATCTCATACAGTAGATTCGATTATGCAGTTAAAAAACAATTAAACACAACAATTTATCCAATAAAATAAAGATATAGGCAACTTACTGTTGGACCTTTTGAGACTGAGTGGTTCTACGTTAACGGCTGCGGCTCCTCTGTTCCGTTCAAACTGTGAGTCTCTCCGGGGGGAACCCTCGGCGCCGAGGCCGGAGCAGGCTGCCAATTGACCGGCCACTTGGCTGGGATGTCCCGCTAAGACTCGGCTCGGGTAGACCATCTCATTCCGCTCCATACTCTCCTCCGCGGTCCTGCTACTATACTGGCTGTTGTTGTTGTTGTTGACCTGTCCGTTGAAATACGTTGACTCTTCATTCTTCCTCGAGCCGAGTAGGTTTTCGATGTAAAACGAGGAGACTTTTGACGGTGTCGAAGCCTGAGTGTCTGTCGCCTTGTCGTGCATGATGTTTTTAAATGAAAAAACATATGCAAATCCCTGGCCACTCAAACAAAACAATCCTCCTGCGTCGGTGACGACGAGCACGTGTGTTCTGTTACTCCGCACAACAAAACTGTTATTTTAGTTGTTGTTGATGTGTGTCCCGGTCGGATCTTAATAAAAGAACCATCTCAACCGGGTTTCTCCATTCTCCCCTGTTTAGAAATGATAAATCCTCATCGCCGAAACGTGGAAATCGTTACCAGGGCGGCTCTGGAGCTCCGTGGCGCCAGCAGAGCACCGGCCAGAGACCGGAGAGGTTGTAGCCTACAGCGGGGAAGCGAGTCAAGACAAACGGTTGACGAGCGGAGGGTATCCGCTGATTGGACAAGCCACAATATCAAATGGGATGACTCCAGGAGAGGAGAGAGAGGTTTCCGTCGCAAATGGCACTCTATCCCTTACACAGTGCCCTATTTTTGACCCTAGCCTTACAGACCCTGGTCAAAGGTAAGCACTATAAAAGAAATAGGGAACCATTTGGGACGGAGCCGAGAATTACTCTGTCTGACGGGGACTCGCCTCTCGCCTCCCCTCAGCGACTGTTGCAGGCTCGCGTGTGTGTGCCCGCGTGCACCACCGGGGCCAGGGAGACCCCCCCACCCCGTCATTCAGTGAATGAGCCTTTATTTGGGTCAATTCGGAGGCAAATTAAAATACAGAAAGAGAGAGAGAACACAGTCCTCCTCCTCCTCGCGGGTCCCATGTGGTTCCACAGCGCTGTACACGGAAAGGAAGAGCCGTCTGTATCTACTACTGTACGTACACCACCGCCTATTGGCTAACCGGGGAAATGCAGTACGCTGCTTGACATGACAGGATCTAAATTGACAGGATCTAAATAAAAGGGACTCTAAAATCATCATAGTTAAACATTACAAATAAACAACAACTTAAGAGCCTATTTTCTTGTAGACGAAAAATGCGCTGCGTATATCTCTGCGTATAGCTCTGCGTAAAGCGATAATTGGTTATATTGTAGAGCTGGGACCATAAACAGCTAACAATCGACACAAACCAGCCTGATCATTTATCGCTGGTATTTAGCTGGTAGCATTCCTTACAGATAAGAAGTCTTCACCAAATAAATGATACGAGTGTTAATATGAATTACTAGTAGTAGATAATAACATTTAAAAAAATATGTAGTGTGTATTAAAGTTATAAACGTATCGTTCTATTCATCATTATCGCTTCAATTCAGGCAATTTACCGAAGTATGGATTTTTGGTCAATATTTTCCAGCTCTATAGGCTAATTAATGTAGGCTTACCGAGTGCGCTTTTCTGTGGGAGTAGATAGATAAGGGCTAATTAATGTAGGCTTACCGAGTGCGCTTTTCTGTGGGAGTAGATAGATAAGGGCTAATTAATGTAGGTTTACCGAGTGCGCTTTTCTGTGGGAGTAGATAAGTAAAGGCTAATTAATGTAGGCTTACCGAGTGCGAGTGCTTTTCTGTGGGAGATAGATAAGGGCTAATTAATGTAGGCTAATTTTTCTGTGGGAAGATAGATAGGCTAATTAATGTAGGCTTACCGAGTGCGCTTTTCTGTGGGAGTAGATAAGGGGTAATTAATGTAGGTTTACCGAGTGCGCTTTTCTGTGGGAGTAGATAGATAAGGGCTAATTAATGTAGGCTTACCGAGTGCGCTTTTCTGTGGGAGTAGATAAGGGGTAATTAATGTAGGCTTACCGAGTGCGCTTTTCTGTGGGAGTAGATAAGGGGTAATTAATGTAGGTTTACTGAGTGCGCTTTTCTGTGGGAGTAGATAGATAAGGGTAATTAATGTAGGCTTACCGAGTGCGCTTTTCTGTGGGTAGTAGATAAGTAAAGGCTAATTAATGTAGGCTTACTGAGTGCGCTTTTCTGTGGGAGTAGATAAGGGGTAATTAATGTAGGTTTACCGAGTGAGCTTTTCTGTGGGAGTAGATAAGTAAAGGCTAATTAATGAAGGCTTACCGAGTGCGCTTTTCTGTGGGAGTAGATAGATAAGGGCTAATTTACCGAGTGCGCTTTTCTGTGGGAGTAGATAGATAAGGGCTAATTAATGTAGGCTTACCGAGTGCGCTTTTCTGTGGGAGTAGATAGATAAGGGCTAATTAATGTAGGCTTACCGAGTGCGCTTTTCTGTGGGAGTAGATAGATAAGGGCTAATTAATGTAGGTTTACCGAGTGCGCTTTTCTGTGGGAGTAGATAGATAAGGGCTAATTAATGTAGGCTTACCGAGTGCGCTTTTCAGTGGGAGTAGATAAGGGCTAATTAATGTAGGCTTACCGAGTGCGCTTTTCTGTGGGAGTAGATAGATAAGGGCTAATTAATGTAGGCTTACCGAGTGCGCTTTTCTGTGGGAGTAGATAAGGGCTAATTAATGTAGGCTTACCGAGTGAGCTTTTCTGTGGGAGTAGATAGATAAGGGCTAATTAATGTAGGCTTACCGAGTGCGCTTTTCTGTGGGAGTAGATACGTAAAGGCTAATTAATGTAGGCTTACCGAGTGCGCTTTTCAGTGGGAGTAGCTAAGGGCTAATTAATGTAGGCTTACCGAGTGAGCTTTTCTGTGGGAGTAGATAGATAAGGGCTAATTAATGTAGGCTTACCGAGTGCGCTTTTCTGTGGGAGTAGATAAGGGCTAATTAATGTAGGCTTACCGAGTGCGCTTTTCTGTGGGAGTAGATAAGGGCTAATTAATGTAGGCTTACCGAGTGTGCTTTTCTGTGGGAGTAGATAGTAAAGGCTAATTAATGTAGGCTTACCGAGTGCGCTTTTCTGTGGGAGTTGATAAGTAAAGGCTAAATATGTTTTGTTATTTTCTCTCTCCGTTCTGTGTATTATTAGTTCTCTATGTTATGTTATGACCCTGTCGTCTTGACTGTATGTTAAACCTTAGCTAGGAGAGACCATACTAAATATCGGCTATAGCTTAATATTTCTAATCAGTGACCCGTAATTTTTTAATTTTTAAAAAAATTGATTAAATAAAATGAATCGTAAGCAGTTGTCTTTCTGCCGTCGAAGTGTATTATTCCAGAAATCTCCCATTCACACAGGGAAGGGAAGTTCTGCTGGTAGAACCGAGGACACGTGACATTTTGTTTTTGAGTCGTCATTATTTCTCTCCGGCTCCAGAGTGACGCAGCGGTCTAAAGGCACTGCAGTTCAGTGCACGAGGCGTCACTCGAGTCCCTGATTCGAATCCAGGCTGCATCACATCAAGGCCGTGATTGAGAGTCCCATAGGGTGGCGCACAATTGTCCCAGTGTCGTCCCGGTTTGTTTTCGGTGAAGGCCGTCATTGTAAATAAGAATTTGTTTTTTTAAATTAACTGACTTGCCTAGTTAAATAAAGAAAACATACTATCACAATGTAAATTGTTATTATCGTGTAAGAATTATGGGCCCATCGCCCATTGCTTTGCTTTCAACTTCGGTCCTACAATACATCCAACATCATTTAGATTTTATTTTGGTCTGGACACGGAAAATAACGGTATTTAAGACCTATACCCGACACTGGCCTGTATTACATACATATTACAGACAAAACACGTTTAAAACACGAGTTCAATAAAACGAGTAGGTCTACAAAACCTAGTTTGGGATCGGAAGGAGAGGAATTATGTTAGGAAGCAGCAGGTAGTCTGGCGGTTCGAATCCCCGTAGACAACGAGGTGGAAAAATCGGTCGATGTGCCCTTGAGCAAGACACTAACCCTATTTAATTGCCTCCTGTAAGCCGCTCTGTAGACGAGCGTTTGCTAAATGACCGAAATATAAAATGATGTTACAATATGCAGGTAGTCAAGAACAGCCGAGATCGCCTATAATTTATTTTAAATAACACAGAATATGTTTAGACTTTTCCGTCTATGTAATCCAGCTCATCGAGTGGCCTGTGTTCTGAGCTATCCATGTTATTGTGCATTAATTATGGTTCAAGTTAATTTAGACTTTCCTAATGAAAAACACAGTTTCATCATCCTCCAAAGAAATATTAAAATGATAGCTGACGTCCGCTTTTACCCTTCTGGGTGACATGGCAACCAGACACGCCTTCATTATTTCTTCATTATTTCTTTCAATTGAGTCAGCAGCAGTGATGACCTTTACTGGGACCACTGGCTCTCCTCACCCCGCTTCTCTCTCTGTCTCTCTCTCTTTCTCCATCTCACTCTCTCCTTTCTCTCTATCTCTCCCCTTACCCCCCCTCTCTCTCTGTCTCTCCCCCTTACCCCCTCACTCTCTCTCTCCTTTCTATCTCTCCCCCTTACCCCCCCTCTCTCTCGCTCTCTCCCCCTTACCCCCCTCTCTCTCTCTGTCTCTCTCTCTCATAGTACCTATAGGCTAGAGTTAGCCCTTGACTACGGATCAGAGAGCACGCTCCTCTTTACACGACACTCAATAACGTGAATGAAACGGTACTATGACCCCGTGCTTAAAGAGGTCACGCACTTGTCATGTCTGGTTGGAGTGAAGGCCGTAATAGCGCGTGGTTCCTTGTGTGTGTGTGTGTGTGTGGGGGGGGGGGGGTGGACTTGTGCATAGAAGGGTAGATGGATTTGTGGGTCTCTTAGTGGGTAGAAGGGTAGATGGATTTTTGGGTCTCTTAGTGGGTAGAAGGGTAGATGGATTTTTGGGTCTCTTCTTAGTGGGTAGAAGGGTAGATGGATTTTTGGGTCTCTTCTTAGTGGGTAGAAGGGTAGATGGATTTTTGGGTCTCTTCTTAGTGGGTAGAAGGGTAGATTGATTTTTGGGTCTCTTCTTGAAGGGTAGATGGATTTTTGGGTCTCTTCTTAGTGGGTAGAAGGGTAGATGGATTTTTGGGTCTCTTCTTAGTGGGTAGAAGGGTAGATGGATTTTTGGGTCTCTTCTTAGTGGGTAGAAGGGTAGATGGATTTTTGGGTCTCTTCTTAGTGGGTAGAAGGGTAGATGGATTTGTGGGTCTCTTCTTAGTGGGTAGAAGGGTAGATGGATTTGTGGGTCTCTTCTTAGTGGGTAGAAGGGTAGATGGATTTTTGAGTCTCTTCTTAGTGGGTAGAAGGGTAGATGGATTTTTGGGTCTCTTCTTAGTGGGTAGAAGGGTAGATGGATTTTTGGGTCTCTTCTTAGTGGGTAGAAGGGTAGATTGATTTTTGGGTCTCTTCTTGAAGGGTAGATGGATTTTTGGGTCTCTTCTTAGTGGGTAGAAGGGTAGATGGATTTTTGGGTCTCTTCTTAGTGGGTAGAAGGGTAGATGGATTTTTGGGTCTCTTCTTAGTGGGTAGAAGGGTAGATGGATTTTTGGGTCTCTTCTTAGTGGGTAGAAGGGTAGATGGATTTGTGGGTCTCTTCTTAGTGGGTAGAAGGGTAGATGGATTTGTGGGTCTCTTCTTAGTGGGTAGAAGGGTAGATGGATTTTTGGGTCTCTTCTTAGTGGGTAGAAGGGTAGATGGATTTTTGGGTCTCTTCTTAGTGGGTAGAAGGGTAGATGGATTTGTGGGTCTCTTCTTAGTGGGTAGAAGGGTAGATGGATTTGTGGGTCTCTTCTTAGTGGGTAGAAGGGTAGATGGATTGTGGGTCTCTTCTTAGTGGGTAGAAGGGTAGATGGATTTTTGGGTCTCTTCTTAAATCAAATCAAATCAAATTTATTTATATAGCCCTTCGTACATCAGCTGATATCTCAAAGTGCTGTACAGAAACCCAGCCTAAAACCCCAAACAGCAAACAATGCAGGTGTAAAAGCACGGTGGCTAGGAAAAACTCCCTAGAAAGGCCAAAACCTAGGAAGAAACCTAGAGAGGAACCGGGCTATGTGG
This sequence comes from Oncorhynchus gorbuscha, assembly GCF_021184085.1. Lineage (NCBI taxonomy): Eukaryota > Metazoa > Chordata > Actinopteri > Salmoniformes > Salmonidae > Oncorhynchus > Oncorhynchus gorbuscha. Next base: position 201,113 of record NW_025745407.1, read on the forward strand.
GGTGGCCAGTCCTCTTCTGGCTGTGCCGGGTAGAGATTATAACAGAACATGACCAAGATGTTCAAATGTTCATAAATGACCAGCATGGTCAAATAATAATAAGGCAGAACAGTTGAAACTGGAGCAGCAGCACAGTCAGATGGACTGGGGACAGCAAGGAGCCATCATGTCAGGTAGTCCTGGGGCACGGTCCTAGGGCTCAGGTCCTCCGAGAGAGAGAAAGAAAGAGAGAATTAGAGAGAGCATATGTGGGGTGGCCAGTCCTCTTCTGGCTGTGCCAGGTGGAGATTATAACAGAACGTGGCCAAGATGTTCAAATGTTCATAAATGACCAGCATGGTTGAATAATAGTAAGGCAGAACAGTTGAAACTGGAGCAGGAGCATGGCCAGGTGGACTGGGGACAGCAAGGAGTCCTCATGTCAGGTAGTCCTGGGACATGGTCCTAGGGCCCAGGCCAGTTGAAACTGGAGCAGCAGCATGGCCAGGTGGACTGGGGACAGCAAGGAGTCATCATGTCAGGTAGTCCTGGGGCATGGTTCTAGGGCTCAGGTCCTCCGAGAGAGAGAAAGAAAGAGAGAAGGAGAGAATTAGAGAACGCACACTTAGATTTACACAGGACACCGAATAGGACAGGAGAAGTACTCCAGATAAACAAACTGACCCTAGCCCCCCGACACATAAACTACTGCAGCATAAATACTGGAGGCTGAGACAGGAGGGGTCAGGAGACACTGTGGCCCCATCCGAGGACACCCCGGACAGGGCCAAACAGGAAGGATATAACCCCACCCACTTTGCCAAAGCACAGCCCCCACACCACTAGAGGGAAATCTTCAACCACCAACTTACCATCCTGAGACAAGGCCGAGTATAGCCCACAAAGATCTCCGACACGGTACAACCCAAGGGGTGGGGGGGAACCCAGACAGGCCGACCACAACAGTGAATCAACCCACCCAGGTGAGGCATCCCCCAGGGACGGCACGAGAGAGCCCCAGCAAGCCAGTGACTCAGCCCCGTAACAGGGTTAGAGGCAGAGAATCCCAGTGGAAAAAGGGGAACCGGCCAGGCAGAGACAGCAAGGGCGGTTCGTTGCTCCAGAGCCTTTCCGTTCACCTTCCCACTCCTGGGCCAGACTACACTCAATCATATGACCCACTGAAGAGATGAGTCTTCAGTAAAGACTTAAAGGTTGAGACCGAGTTTGCGTCTCTGACATGGGTAGGCAGACCGTTCCATAAAAATGGAGCTCTATAGGAGAAAGCCCTGCCTCCAGCTGTTTGCTTAGAAATTCTAGGGACAATTAGGAGGCCTGCGTCTTGTGACCGTAGCGTACGTATAGGTATGTACGGCAGGACCAAATCAGAGAGGTAGGTAGGAGCAAGCCCATGTAATGCTTTGTAGGTTAGCAATAAAACCTTGAAATCAGCCCTTGCTTTGACAGGAAGCCAGTGTAGAGAGGCTAGCACTGGAGTAATATGATCAAATTTTTTGGTTCTAGTCAGGATTCTAGCAGCCGTATTTAGCACTAACTGAAGTTTATTTAGTGCTTTATCCGGGTAGCCGGAAAATAGAGCATTGCAGTAGTCTAACCTAGAAGTGACAAAAGCATGGATTAATTTTTCTGCATCATTTTTGGACAGAAAGTTTCTGATTTTTGCAATGTTACGTAGATGGAAAAAAGCTGTCCTCGAAATGGTCTTGATATGTTCTTCAAAAGAGAGATCAGGGTCCAGAGTAACGCCGAGGTCCTTCACAGTTTTATTTGAGACGACTGTACAACCATTAAGATTAATTGTCAGATTCAACAGAAGATCTCTTTGTTTCTTGGGACCTAGAACAAGCATCTCTGTTTTGTCCGAGTTTAATAGTAGAAAGTTTGCAGCCATCCACTTCCTTATGTCTGAAACACATGCTTCTAGCGAGGGCAATTTTGGTGCTTCACCATGTTTCATTGAAATGTACAGCTGTGTGTCATCCGCATAGCAGTGAAAGTTTACATTATGTTTTCGAATAACATCCCCAAGAGGTAAAATATATAGTGAAAACAATAGTGGTCCTAAAACAGAACCTTGAGGAACACCGAAATGTACAGTTGATTTGTCAGAGGACAAACCATTCACAGAGACAAACTGATATCTTTCCGACAGATAAGACCTAAACCAGGCCAGAACATGTCCGTGTAGACCAATTTGGGTTTCCAATCTCTCCAAAAGAATGTGGTGATCGATGGTATCAAAAGCAGCACTAAGGTCTAGGAGCACGAGGACAGATGCAGAGCCTCGGTCCGATGCCATCAAAATGTCATTTACCACCTTCACAAGTGCCGTCTCAGTGCTATGATGGGGTCTAAAACCAGACTGAAGCATTTCGTATACATTGTGGGTAGAAGGGTAGATGGATTTTTGGGTCTCTTCTTAGTGGGTAGAAGGGTAGATGGATTTGTGGGTCTCTTCTTAGTGGGTAGAAGGGTAGATGGATTTTTGGGTCTCTTCTTAGTGGGTAGAAGGGTAGATGGATTTTTGGGTCTCTTCTTAGTGGGTAGAAGGGTAGATGGATTTTTGGGTCTCTTCTTAGTGGGTAGAAGGGTAGATGGATTTTTGGGTCTCTTAATCTTTGTTCTACAAGGGAAGAAAAACAAAACAAATTAGCCGATAAAATTGTAATTACGTTATTTGATATATTTTATGAGTTACAGTATGAGTGAATTGATTTATTTTACTTCGGCTACTTTAATTTATTTACTGAAGTATTGAAAGCCTGTTTTGGTGAACAAATGAAAAAGCTGCATTGTTCAAAACCTGAGCGCAAATTGATTAGACATACAACGTATTTCTTACCATTGTTTATTATAATGCAGCTCAAAAAATACAACCCACAAATATATTGTCATATCGGCCCGCTGAACGTTCTCGTCCTTTGTATTTCAACCCCGTATTTTGAGTTGACCGTTAAAATATCGTAAGAACCGTATGGAACATAATTTGTTTATGTCGTCATACAATTGATGGGACACATTATTATTATTATTATTATTATTCTATATATTTTTTAAATCAAACCGTATGGAACATAATTTGTTTATGTCGTCATACAATTGATGCGACACATTATTATTATTATTATTATTCTATATATATATTTTTTAAATCAAACCTTATGGAACATAATTTGTTTATGTCGTCATACAGTCCAATTGACGCTATAATAGTTGAAATGGAATTAATCGACAGAACATTTTGAATGAACAAGTCATTCGATTAACAACAAAGAATATTACGACTCTTATTTATGGAATCCAACGCGCACGTTTTCTCTCATAGGTCATCGTTGTAAAAAAACATCCCCGCAGTCATGCCGCATTGAGACTATATTCGATTTAAAAAAATGTTGAATGTAACTTTTTTTTTCGTGCCCGAATTAATCACATTGATGTTCCCCCAAAAAATAATACTTGGCCTGTTTTTAGGTTTATACTTTGTGTTAAATATTAGTAAAATGTTACGGTTTTGTCAGGTCGGATTTGTCATTTCATGGGTAGCGTAACAACGTCTGATCAATTTACGAGCGGAGAAACCTGTCCGGTGTCCTTGATAGAAGACGCATTGTTTCACTCTGTTAGATCTTAATAAAATAAACCTGTTAGGAATTATGGTTGTTATGGTTATGCCGTTATCACTCGAAATAACTTGAATTTCAACGTTGAAAACAACCACGTAGTCTAGCCTGAGTCCTTTTAATAGGCGGACTCGTCGTCCGTCGTATCCGCACTGGGCAAAACCTGGTTGAATTAAAGTTTGTTTCCGCGTCATTTCAACCAAACAAATGAATGTGAAGACGGTGAATCAACGTGGACAACCCATTGGATTTACACAAAATCATCAAGGTAAGTTAATTTCATATGTTTTTTAAAGCCAAAGACATGGTTATTGGTTGCTGTAGCTGTTTCACATCGAAATCACAATAGTTGGAAAAGTTCAAACGCAAATCAAAATGACGACGTTGAAATGACGTCTGTGCCCAGTGGGATCTCTTGATTAAGAACATATTTTATTTTATTTTAATTCGTCCAAAATATCTTTTAGGTTTGATCATCGTTCCCATATAGGCCTGCACTCAAACACACAAAAATAATAATGGCCCGTGTTAATTTAAAGTCATTAACTTATCCGATCCAATGTAACCGGAAGTCATTGAGCTTGAACACAACACGATGACCAACCCGGCACTCTCACCGAACGCGGGGAATGAATGCATCCCAAATGACACCTGAGGCACGGCTGTTGGTGGTTGTTGTATACGTTATTCCTGAACAATTACAATAATTGTTTTCAGCTTCGGCTTTTGGTGTGTGTGTGTGTGTGTGTGCTGGTCTGTCTGTGTGGGTGTGTATGGGTGTGTGTGTGTTGGTGTGTGTGTGTGTGTGTGTTGGTGTGTGTATGTGTGTGCTGGTCTGTCTGTGTGGGTGTGTATGGGTGTGTGTGTGTATGTGTGTGCTGGTGTGTGTGTTGGTGTGTGTGTGTGCTGGTGTGTGATCTATTCAAGACCTTGTTGTGTAGACCTGTCCACATGTTTAACCAACTATAGCTGCTCTGATTCAGCCAGCATCCCTAATGTTAATCTGTTCCCTGTATAGTAGACCAGAGCCCTGTTCCCTGTATAGTAGACCAGAGCCCTGTTCCCTGTATAGTAGACCAGAGCCCTAATGGAGCCCTGTTCCCTGTATAGTAGACCAGAGCCCTAATGGAGCCCTGTTCCCTGTATAGTAGACCAGAGCCCTGTTCCCTGTATAGTAGACCAGAGCCCTGTTCCCTGTATAGTAGACCAGAGCCCTAATGGAGCCCTGTTCCCTGTATAGTAGACCAGAGCCCTGTTCCCTGTATAGTAGACCAGAGCCCTAATGGAGCCCTGTTCCCTGTATAGTAGACCAGAGCCCTGTTCCCTGTATAGTAGACCAGAGCCCTAATGGAGCCCTGTTCCCTGTATAGTAGACCAGAGCCCTGTTCCCTGTATAGTAGACCAGAGCCCTAATGGAGCCCTGTTCCCTGTATAGTAGACCAGAGCCCTAATGGAGCCCTGTTCCCTGTATAGTAGACCAGAGCCCTAATGGAGCCCTGTTCCCTGTATAGTAGACCAGAGCCCTGTTCCCTGTATAGTAGACCAGAGCCCTAATGGAGCCCTGTTCCCTGTATAGTAGACCAGAGCCCTGTTCCCTGTATAGTAGACCAGAGCCCTGTTCCCTGTATAGTAGACCAGAGCCCTGTTCCCTGTATAGTAGACCAGAGCCCTGTTCCCTGTATAGTAGACCAGAGCCCTAATGGAGCCCTGTTCCCTGTATAGTAGACCAGAGCCATAATGGAGCCCTGTTCCCTGTATAGTAGACCAGAGCCCTAATGAAGCCCTGTTCCCTGTATAGTAGACCAGAGCCCTGTTCCCTGTATAGTAGATCAGAGCCCTGTTCCCTGTATAGTAGACCAGAGCCCTGTTCCCTGTATAGTAGACCAGAGCCCTGTTCCCTGTATAGTAGACCAGAGCCCTAATGGAGCCCTGTTCCCTGTATAGTAGACCAGAGCCCGAATGGAGCCCTGTTCCCTGTATAGTAGACCAGAGCCCTGTTCCCTGTATAGTAGACCAGAGCCCTGTTCCCTGTATAGTAGACCAGAGCCCTAATGGAGCCCTGTTCCCTGTATAGTAGACCAGAGCCCGAATGGAGCCCTGTTCCCTGTATAGTAGACCAGAGCCCGAATGGAGCCCTGTTCCCTGTATAGTAGACCAGCCCTAATGGAGCCCTGTTCCCTGTATAGTAGACCAGAGCCCTGTTCCCTGTATAGTAGACCAGAGCCCTAATGGAGCCCTGTTCCCTGTATAGTAGACCAGAGCCCTAATGGAGCCCTGTTCCCTGTATAGTAGACCTGAGCCCTAATGGAGCCCTGTTCCCTGTATAGTAGACCAGAGCCCTGTTCCCTGTATAGTAGACCAGAGCCCTAATGGAGCCCTGTTCCCTGTATAGTAGACCAGAGCCCTGTTCCCTGTATAGCAGACCAGAGCCCTAATGGAGCCCTGTTCCCTGTATAGTAGACCAGAGCCCTAATGTTAACCTGTTCCCTGTATAGTAGACCAGAGCCCTAATGAAGCCTTGTTCCCTGTATAGTAGACCAGAGCCCTGTTCCCTGTATAGTAGACCAGAGCCCTAATGGAGCCCTGTTCCCTGTATAGTAGACCAGAGCCCTAATGTTAACTGTTCCCTGTATAGTAGACCAGAGCCCTGTTCCCTGTATAGTAGACCAGAGCCCTGTTCCCTGTATAGTAGACCAGAGCCCTAATGTTAACCTGTTCCCTGTATAGTAGACCAGAGCCCTAATGGAGCCCTGTTCCCTGTATAGTAGACCAGAGCCCTGTTCCCTGTATAGTAGACCAGAGCCCTGTTCCCTGTATAGTAGACCAGAGCCCTGTTCCCTGTATAGTAGACCAGAGCCCTGTTCCCTGTATAGTAGACCAGAGCCCTAATGTTAACCTGTTCCCTGTATAGTAGACCAGAGCCCTAATGGAGCCCTGTTCCCTGTATAGTAGACCAGAGCTCTAATGGAGCCCTGTTCCCTGTATAGTAGACCAGAGCCCTAATGTTAACCTGTTCCCTGTATAGTAGACCAGAGCCCTAATGTTAACCTGTTCCCTGTATAGTAGACCAGAGCCCTGTTCCCTGTATAGTAGACCAGAGCCCTGTTCCCTGTATAGCAGACCAGAGCCCTAATGGAGCCCTGTTCCCTGTATAGCAGACCAGAGCCCTAATGGAGCCCTGTTCCCTGTATAGCAGACCAGAGCCCTAATGGAGCCCTGATCCCTGTATAGTAGACCAGAGCCCTGTTCCCTGTATAGTAGACCAGAGCCCTAATGGAGCCCTGTTCCCTGTATAGTAGACCAGAGCCCGAATGGAGCCCTGTTCCCTGTATAGTAGACCAGAGCCCGAATGGAGCCCTGTTCCCTGTATAGTAGACCAGAGCCCTAATGGAGCCCTGTTCCCTGTATAGTAGACCAGAGCCCTGTTCCCTGTATAGTAGACCAGAGCCCTGTTCCCTGTATAGTAGACCAGAGCCCTGTTCCCTGTATAGCAGACCAGAGCCCTAATGGAGCCCTGTTCCCTGTATAGCAGACCAGAGCCCTAATGGAGCCCTGTTCCCTGTATAGCAGACCAGAGCCCTAATGGAGCCCTGATCCCTGTATAGTAGACCAGAGCCCTGTTCCCTGTATAGTAGACCAGAGCCCTAATGGAGCCCTGTTCCCTGTATAGTAGACCAGAGCCCGAATGGAGCCCTGTTCCCTGTATAGTAGACCAGAGCCCGAATGGAGCCCTGTTCCCTGTATAGTAGACCAGAGCCCTAATGGAGCCCTGTTCCCTGTATAGTAGACCAGAGCCCTGTTCCCTGTATAGTAGACCAGAGCCCTAATGGAGCCCTGTTCCCTGTATAGTAGACCAGAGCCCTGTTCCCTGTATAGTAGACCAGAGCCCTAATGGAGCCCTGTTCCCTGTATAGTAGACCAGAGCCCTAATGGAGCCCTGTTCCCTGTATAGTAGACCAGAGCCCTGTTCCCTGTATAGTAGACCAGAGCCCTAATGGAGCCCTGTTCCCTGTATAGTAGACCAGAGCCCTAATGGAGCCATGTTCCCTGTATAGTAGACCAGAGCCCTGTTCCCTGTATAGTAGACCACATCCCTAATGTTAACCAGTTCCCTGTATAGTAGACCAGAGCCCTAATGGAGCCCTGTTCCCTGTATAGTAGACCAGAGCCCTAATGTTAACCAGTTCCCTGTATAGTAGACCAGAGCCCTGTTCCCTGTATAGTAGACCAGAGCCCTGTTCCCTGTATAGTAGACCAGAGCCCTAATGGAGCCCTGTTCCCTGTATAGTAGACCAGAGCCCTAATGGAGCCCTGTTCCCTGTATAGTAGACCAGAGCCCTAATGGAGCCCTGTTCCCTGTATAGTAGACCAGAGCCCTAATGGAGCCCTGTTCCCTGTATAGTAGACCAGAGCCTAGTTCCCTGTATAGTAGACCAGAGCCCTAATGGAGCCCTGTTCCATGTATAGTAGACCAGAGCCCTAATGGAGCCCTGTTCCCTGTATAGTAGACCAGAGCCCTAATGGAGCCCTGTTCCCTGTATAGTAGACCAGAGCCCTAATGGAGCCCTGTTCCCTGTATAGTAGACCAGAGCCCTAATGGAGCCCTGTTCCCTGTATAGTAGACCAGAGCCCCAATGGAGCCCTGTTCCCTGTATAGTAGACCAGAGCCCTAATGGAGCCCTGTTCCCTGTATAGTAGACCAGAGCCCTGTTCCCTGTATAGTAGACCAGAGCCCTGTTCCCTGTATAGTAGACCAGAGCCCTAATGGAGCCCTGTTCCCTGTATAGTAGACCAGAGCCCTAATGGAGCCCTGTTCCCTGTATAGTAGACCAGAGCCCTAATGGAGCCCTGTTCCCTGTATAGTAGACCAGAGCCCTAATGGAGCCCTGTTCCCTGTATAGTAGACCAGAGCCCTAATGGAGCCCTGTTCCCTGTATAGTAGACCAGAGCCCTAATGGAGCCCTGTTCCCTGTATAGTAGACCAGAGCCCTAATGGAGCCCTGTTCCCTGTATAGTAGACCAGAGCCCTAATGGAGCCCTGTTCCCTGTATAGTAGACCAGAGCCCTAATGGAGCCCTGTTCCCTGTATAAATGCTGTGATTGAGCATTCCTTCTCCCAACACACTGTGTGTTTCTGTCTCTCTTGGTCTGTGAGTGTTTCTGTCTCTCTTGGTCTGTGAGTGTTTCTGTCTCTCTTGGTCAGTGAGTGTGTTTCTGTCTCTCTTGGTCTGTGAGTGTTTCTGTCTCTCTTGGTCTGTGAGTGTGTTT
>NW_025745407.1:215000-237500 GCF_021184085.1 Oncorhynchus gorbuscha
CTGCTGTTAATCATCATGTCCTAACTATACTCAGAGACATGTCCACTATTCTGCTGTTAATCAGTATGTCCTAACTATACTCAGAGACATATCCACTATTCTGCTGTTAATCAATATGTCCTAACTATACTCAGAGACATGTCCACTATTCTGCTGTTAATCAGTATGTCCTAACTATACTCAGAGACATATCCACTATTCTGCTGTTAATCATTATGAGATGCTAACTATACTCAGAGACATATCCACTATTCTGCTGTTAATCATTATGTCCTAACTATACTCAGAGACATATCCACTATTCTGCTGTTAATCAGTATGAGATGCTAACTATACTCAGAGACATATCCACTATTCTGCTGTTAATCATTATGTCCTAACTATACTCAGAGACATATCCACTATTCTGCTGTTAATCATCAATATGTCCTAACTATACTCAGAGACATATCCATTATTCTGATGTTAATCATTATGTCCTAACTATACTCAGAGACATATCCACTATTCTGCTGTTAACCATTATGTCCTAACTATACTCAGAGACATGTCCACTATTCTGCTGTTAATCATTATGAGATGCTAACTATACTCAGAGACATATCCACTATTCTGCTGTTAATCATTATGTCCTAACTATACTCAGAGACATATCCACTATTCTGCTGTTAATCAGTATGAGATGCTAACTATACTCAGAGACATGTCCACTATTCTGCTGTTAATCAGTATGAGATGCTAACTATACTCAGAGACATGTCCACTATTCTGCTGTTAATCATTATGAGATGCTAACTATACTCAGAGACATATCCACTATTCTGCTGTTAACCATTATGAGATGCTAACTATACTCAGAGACATATCCACTATTCTGCTGTTAATCAATATGTCCTAACTATACTCAGAGACATATCCACTATTCTGCTGTTAATCATTATGTCCTAACTATACTCAGATACATATCCACTATTCTGCTGTTAATCAGTATGAGATGCTAACTATACTCAGAGACATATCCACTATTCTGCTGTTAATCAATATGTCCTAACTATACTCAGAGACATATCCACTATTCTGCTGTTAATCAGTATGAGATGCTAACTATACTCAGAGACATATCCACTATTCTGCTGTTAATCAGTATGTCCTAACTATACTCAGAGACATATCCACTATTCTGCTGTTAATCATTATGTCCTAACTATACTCAGAGACATATCCACTATTCTGCTGTTAATCAGTATGAGATGCTAACTATACTCAGAGACATATCCACTATTCTGCTGTTAATCATTATGTCCTAACTATACTCAGAGACATATCCACTACTCTGCTGTTAATCAGTATGAGATGCTAACTATACTCAGAGACATATCCACTATTCTGCTGTTAATCATTATGTCCTAACTATACTCAGAGACATATCCACTATTCTGCTGTTAATCATTATGTCCTAACTATACTCAGAGACATATCCACTATTCTGCTGTTAATCATTATGTCCTAACTATACTCAGAGACATATCCACTATTCTGCTGTTAATCAATATGTCCTAACTATACTCAGAGACATATCCACTATTCTGATGTTAATCATTATGTCCTAACTATACTCAGAGACATATCCACTATTCTGCTGTTAATCTATACTCAGAGACATATCCACTATTCTGCTGTTAATCAATATGTCCTAACTATACTCAGAGACATATCCACTATTCTGCTGTTAATCAATATGTCCTAACTATACTCAGAGACATATCCACTATTCTGCTGTTAACCATTATGACCTAACTATACTCAGAGACATATCCACTATTCTGCTGTTAATCATTATGTCCTAACTATACTCAGAGACATATCCACTATTCTGCTGTTAATCATTATGTCCTAACTATACTCAGAGACATATCCACTATTCTGCTGTTAACCATTATGTCCTAACTATACTCAGAGACATATCCACTATTCTGCTGTTAATCAATATGAGATGCTAACTATACTCAGAGACATATCCACTATTCTGCTGTTAATCGTTATGAGCTTCTCGCCAAGAGTGTGCAAAGCTGTCATCAAGACAAAGGGTGGCTACTTTGAGGAATCTCAAATATAAAATATGTTTAACACTTTTTTTGGTTACTACATGACTCCATATGTGTTATTTCATAGTTTTTATGTCTTCACTATTATTCTACAATGTAGAAAAGAGTAAAAAAATCATGGAAAACCTTTAAATGAGTAGTTGTGTCCAATCTTTACACTTGTAATGTATATGTCTCTTGGCTTTGTTGCACGTCAGTAGAGGTGAAAAATATCCCAGTAGGAAAGGAAATATCTGCCATAAATCTCTCTTTATAGTTGAAAGCACATGTCTGTTTCTCAGCATGGCACAGTTCACCCATTGTTAGAGTCAGGAAGGGCTACTAGTCTACTACCCCGACAGCAGACCAGAGCCCCATGGTTAGAGTCAGGAAGGGCTACTAGTCTACTACCCCGACAGCAGACCAGAGCCCCATGGTTAGAGTCAGAAAGGGGTACTAGTCTACTACCATTCCCCGACAGCAGACCAGAGCCCCATTGTTAGAGTCAGGAAGGGCTACTAGTCTACTACCCCGACAGCAGACCAGAGCCCCATGGTTAGAGTCAGGAAGGGCTACTAGTCTACTACCCCGACAGCAGACCAGAGCCCCATGGTTAGAGTCAGGAAGGGACACTAGTCTACTACTCCGACAGCAGACCAGAGCCCCATGGTTAGAGTCAGGAAGGGGTACTAGTCTACTACCCCGACAGCAGACCAGAGCCCCATGGTTAGAGTCAGAAAGGGGTACTAGTCTACTACCCCGACAGCAGACCAGAGCCCCATGGTTAGAGTCAGGAAGGGCTACTAGTCTACTACCCCGACAGCAGACCAGAGCCCCATGGTTAGAGTCAGGAAGGGGTACTAGTCTACTACCCCGACAGCAGACCAGAGCCCCATGGTTAGAGTCAGGAAGGGGTACTAGTCTACTACCCCGACAGCAGACCAGAGCCCCATGGTTAGAGTCAGGAAGGGGTACTAGTCTACTACCCCGACAGCAGACCCAGAGCCCCATGGTTAGAGTCAGGATGGGCTACTAGTCTATTACCATTCCCCGACAGCAGACCGGACCCCCAGTGGCGCGCTGTTCTTAACGGTTACCCAATAGTCATCGCAAATTAGATCAATGTGCCTTAGATCAATGTGCCTTAGATCAATACAATCAATACATATATATATCAATACAGTACCTTCCAATACCATAGTTCTATGAAGCTTTGGTCTACGTTCCAAATGGCTCCCTATTCTCTATATAGTGCACTAAGTTTAACCAGGCTCCTACAGTCAAAGTAGTGCACTAAGTTTAACCAGGTCCCATCTTCAAAAAGTAATAGACTGTGGGGAATATGGTGTAATGAGAGAGAGAGAGAGAGAGAGAGAGAGAGAGCTACTGGACTCATACGAGAGGGGATGAGGTACGGTGGGAGAGGAGGAGGGAGGGGATGAGGTACGGTGGGAGAGGAGGGAGGTACGGTGGGAGAGGAGGAGGGAGGGGATGAGGTACGGAGGGAGGGGAGTGGATGTGGTACGGTGGGAGAGGAAGAGGAGAGAGGGGATGAGGTACCGTGGGAGAGGAGGAGGAGGAGGAGAGAGTGGATGAGGTACGGTAGGAGAGAGGGCAGAGAGAAGAGGGAGAGCTGGAGAGCTTAGTGAACCCAAAGCAACATTAAAGTGCAGTGTGTGTGTCAGTGTGTGTGCGTATTCTGAGTGTGTGTCAGTGTGTATGTGTGTGTGTATTCTGAGTGTGTGTGTCTGTGTGTGTGTATTCTGAGTGTTTGTCAGTGTGTATGTGTGCGTGTGTCTGTGTGTGTATTCTGAGTGTGTGTCAGTGTGTATTCTGAGTGTGTGTGTGTCAGTGTGTATGTGTGTGTGTATTCTGAGTGTGTGTGTCTGTGTGTATTCTGAGTGTGTGTCAGTGTGTATGTGTGCGTGTGTCTGTGTGTGTATTCTGAGTGTGTGTCAGTGTGTATTCTGAGTGTGTGTCAGTGTGTATGTGTGTGTGTGTCAGTGTGTATGTGTGTGTGTATTCTGAGTGTGTGTCGGCAAGGCCCGCAGCGCTCTGTTTTCCTCCATTTGTCACGCAACGTCTATCCTCCCTCCTCCGTAGCTCCGCCCTTCACTCACCACACACACACTCTCTCACTGTCTCTCACTGTCTCTCACTCTCTCTTTCTTTCTCTCTCGGTCTCTCTCTGTCTCTGTCTCTCTCTCTAAACTATTATCATCTTTCCTCTCTCTAAACTATTATCATCTTTCCTCTCTCTAAACTATTATCATCTTTCCTCTCTCTCTAAACTGTTATCATCTTTCCTCTCTAAACTATTATCATCTTTCCTCTCTAAACTATTATCATCTTTCCTCTCTCTCTAAACTATTATCATCTTTCATTGTTAAACTATTATCATCTTTCCTCTCTAAACTATTATCATCTTTCCTCTCTCTCTAAACTATTATCATCTTTCCTCTCTAAACTATTATCATCTTTCCTCTCTCTCTCTAAACTATTATCATCTTTCCTCTCTCTCTAAACTATTATCATCTTTCCTCTCTCTCTAAACTATTATCATCTTTCCCCTCTCTCTAAACTATTATCATCTTTCCTCTCTCTAAACTATTATCATCTTTCCTCTCTCTCTAAACTATTATCATCTTTCCCCTCTCTAAACTATTATCATCTTTCCTCTCTCTCTAAACTATTATCATCTTTCCCCTCTCTCTAAACTATTATCATCTTTCCTCTCTCTAAACTATTATCATCTTTCCTCTCTCTAAACTATTATCATCTTTCCTCTCTAAACTATTATCATCTTTCCTCTAAACTATTATCATCTTTCCTCTAAACTATTATCATCTTTCCTCTAAACTATTATCATCTTTCCTCTCTAAACTATTATCATCTTTCCTCTCTCTAAACTATTATCATCTTTCCTCTCTCTCTAAACTATTATCATCTTTCCTCTCTAAACTATTATCATCTTTCCTCTCTAAACTATTATCATCTTTCCTCTCTAAACTATTATCATCTTTCCTCTCTAAACTATTATCATCTTTCCTCTCTAAACTATTATCATCTTTCCTCTCTAAACTATTATCATCTTTCCTCTCTCTCTAAACTATTATCATCTTTCCTCTCTAAACTATTATCATCTTTCCTCTCTCTCTAAACTATTATCATCTTTCCTCTCTCTCTAAACTATTATCATCTTTCCTCTCTCTCTAAACTATTATCATCTTTCCTCTCTCTCTAAACTATTATCATCTTTCCTCTAAACTCTCTAAACTATTATCATCTTTCCTCTCTCTCTAAACTATTATCATCTTTCCTCTCTCTCTAAACTATTATCATCTTTCCTCTCTCTCTAAACTATTATCATCTTTCCTCTCTCTCTAAACTATTATCATCTTTCCTCTCTCTCTAAACTATTATCATCTTTCCTCTCTCTCTAAACTATTATCATCTTTCCTCTCTCTCTAAACTATTATCATCTTTCCTCTCTAAACTATTATCATCTTTCCTCTCTAAACTATTATCATCTTTCCTCTCTCTCTAAACTATTATCATCTTTCCTCTCTCTCTAAACTATTATCATCTTTCCTCTCTCTCTAAACTATTATCATCTTTCCTCTAAACTATTATCATCTTTCCTCTAAACTATTATCATCTTTCCTCTCTCTAAACTATTATCATCTTTCCTCTCTCTCTAAACTATTATCATCTTTCCTCTCTAAACTATTATCATCTTTCCTCTCTAAACTATTATCATCTTTCCTCTCTAAACTATTATCATCTTTCCTCTCTCTCTAAACTATTATCATCTTTCCTCTCTAAACTATTATCATCTTTCCTCTCTCTCTAAACTATTATCATCTTTCCTCTCTAAACTATTATCATCTTTCCTCTCTCTCTAAACTATTATCATCTTTCCTTTCTCTCTCTAAACTATTATCATCTTTCCTCTCTAAACTATTATCATCTTTCTCTCTAAACTATTATCATCTTTCCTCTCTCTCTAAACTATTATCATCTTTCCTCTCTCTCTAAACTATTATCATCTTTCCTCTCTCTCTAAACTATTATCATCTTTCCTCTCTAAACTATTATCATCTTTCATTATCATAAACTATTATCATCTTTCCTCTCTCTAAACTATTATCATCTTTCCTCTCTCTCTAAACTATTATCATCTTTCCTCTCTCTCTAAACTATTATCATCTTTCCTCTCTCTCCAAACTATTATCATCTTTCCTCTCTCTCTAAACTATTATCATCTTTCCTCTCTCTCTAAACTATTATCATCTTTCCTCTCTCTCTAAACTATTATCATCTTTCCTCTCTCTCTAAACTATTATCATCTTTCCTCTCTCTCTAAACTATTATCATCTTTCCTCTCTCTCTAAACTATTATCATCTTTCCTCTCTCTATTATCATCTTTCCTCTCTCTCTAAACTATTATCATCTTTCCTCTCTCTCTAAACTATTATCATCTTTCCTCTCTCTCTAAACTATTATCATCTTTCCTCTAAACTATTATCATCTTTCCTCTAAACTATTATCATCTTTCCTCTCTCTAAACTATTATCATCTTTCCTCTCTCTAAACTATTATCATCTTTCCTCTCTCTCTAAACTATTATCATCTTTCCTCTAAACTATTATCATCTTTCCTCTCTCTAAACTATTATCATCTTTCCTCTCTCTAAACTATTATCATCTTTCCTCTCTCTAAACTATTATCATCTTTCCTCTCTAAACTATTATCATCTTATCAAACTATTATCATCTTTCTCTAAACTATTATCATCTTTCCTCTAAACTATTATCATCTTTCCTCTCTAAACTATTATCATCTTTCCTCTCTCTAAACTATTATCATCTTTCCTCTCTCTAAACTATTATCATCTTTCCTCTTTCCTCTCTAAACTATTATCATCTTTCCTCTCTCTAAACTATTATCATCTTTCCTCTCTCTAAACTATTATCATCTTTCCTCTCTAAACTATTATCATCTTTCCTCTCTAAACTATTATCATCTTTCCTCTCTAAACTATTATCATCTTTCCTCTCTAAACTATTATCATCTTTCCTCTCTAAACTATTATCATCTTTCCTCTCTAAACTATTATCATCTTTCCTCTCTAAACTATTATCATCTTTCCTCTCTAAACTATTATCATCTTTCCTCTCTAAACTATTATCATCTTTCCTCTCTAAACTATTATCATCTTTCCTCTCTAAACTATTATCATCTTTCCTCTCTAAACTATTATCATCTTTCCTCTCTAAACTATTATCATCTTTCCTCTCTCTCTAAACTATTATCATCTTTCCTCTCTCTCTAAACTATTATCATCTTTCCTCTCTCTCTAAACTATTATCATCTTTCCTCTTTCTCTCTAAACTATTATCATCTTTCCTCTCTCTCTAAACTATTATCATCTTTCCTCTCTCTCTAAACTATTATCATCTTTCCTTATCTCTCTAAACTATTATCATCTTTCCTCTCTCTCTAAACTATTATCATCTTTCCTCTCTCTCTAAACTATTATCATCTTTCCTCTCTCTCTAAACTATTATCATCTTTCCTCTCTCTCTAAACTATTATCATCTTTCCTCTCTCTCTAAACTATTATCATCTTTCCTCTCTCTCTAAACTATTATCATCTTTCCTCTCTCTCTAAACTATTATCATCTTTCCTCTCTAAACTATTATCATCTTTCCTCTCTAAACTATTATCATCTTTCCTCTCTAAACTATTATCATCTTTCCTCTCTAAACTATTATCATCTTTCCTCTCTAAACTATTATCATCTTTCCTCTCTCTCTAAACTATTATCATCTTTCCTCTCTCTCTAAACTATTATCATCTTTCCTCTCTCTCTAAACTATTATCATCTTTCCTCTCTCTCTAAACTATTATCATCTTTCCTCTCTCTCTAAACTATTATCATCTTTCCTCTCTCTCTAAACTATTATCATCTTTCCTCTCTCTCTAAACTATTATCATCTTTCCTCTCTCTCTAAACTATTATCATCTTTCCTCTCTCTAAACTATTATCATCTTTCCTCTCTCTCTAAACTATTATCATCTTTCCTCTCTAAACTATTATCATCTTTCCTCTCTCTCTAAACTATTATCATCTTTCCTCTCTCTCTAAACTATTATCATCTTTCCTCTCTCTCTAAACTATTATCATCTTTCCTCTCTCTCTAAACTATTATCATCTTTCCTCTCTCTCTAAACTATTATCATCTTTCCTCTCTCTCTAAACTATTATCATCTTTCCTCTCTAAACTATTATCATCTTTCCTCTCTAAACTATTATCATCTTTCCTCTCTAAACTATTATCATCTTTCCTCTCTAAACTATTATCATCTTTCCTCTCTCTCTAAACTATTATCATCTTTCCTCTCTCTCTAAACTATTATCATCTTTCCTCTCTCTCTAAACTATTATCATCTTTCCTCTCTCTCTAAACTATTATCATCTTTCCTCTCTCTCTAAACTATTATCATCTTTCCTCTCTCTCTAAACTATTATCATCTTTCCTCTAAACTATTATCATCTTTCCTCTAAACTATTATCATCTTTCCTCTCTAAACTATTATCATCTTTCCTCTAAACTATTATCATCTTTCCTCTAAACTATTATCATCTTTCCTCTAAACTATTATCATCTTTCCTCTAAACTATTATCATCTTTCATTGTTAAACTATCATCTTTCATCTCTAAACTATTATCATCTTTCCTCTCTCTCTAAACTATTATCATCTTTCCTCTCTAAACTATTATCATCTTTCTCTTTCTCTAAACAACTCCATATGTATCTATATTGATGTTCCTTTACCTCTCTGTTTACACTTCTATCGAGCCCTTAAAAAATCAGCAGTTGAACTTGTCTCTCATCTGATCCTCTCTGGAAATGTTGCTTGCTTCACGTTCCCATGCCAGACTAGTGCCAGACTAGTGTTACACACTGCTTTCAGTTTCCAACTGGACTCTGTAAGTGCATTCTAGAGCCATTCTGTATCCAGGGGCAACGTGCGTTGTGATGCAGTACCATTCCATGTGTCTCTCTGTGAGGTCATAAAGACCTGATAAGATAGATGGAGAAGTGGTGCAGGGTGCTGATGTGTGTGTGTGTGTGTGTTTGCTCACTGATTAGCCTAACTGATATGAATTTAAACTCAACATTTAAAATGTTATGGTCATGAATCTACCATTTGTAGTGAAATACTCTGCATATTTATGTGTTTTGGTGCATTTTGGCAACACAAAATGAATCACATTATGTTGGGAGAAAAGTATCGTTCTTCATGTCCACTAGGTGTCACTAAAGCACATGTTTTTTTAAAAACTTCTGTGGTCCTTCTATACCAGGAAAATTGTGTATCAGGCTCGTGGGCCGGATGTTGCCCACCCCTGTTCTGAAATCAGTGTTCCTTTAATAAACTTCTTTAATGATATCAGTCTATATGACACGACAGTTAGAAATGATATCCGTCTATTCATACCATGTTGGGAGGACAGAGGTCGTAACCCAGTCTGGTAATAACACGCATGGCTCTCTCTTCTCTACCAGAGGTTGTGCACTGACAACGACTGGCCACTAGATGTCACTGTTGTCAGGGTAACGATCTAAACAGAACCAGTTCTGGAATTTAACCAGTTATTATTACATCATAAAGTTGGCATGGTAACGCTACAGATAGCTTACTCACTGTGAGGACACAAACTAATGCCTGATACCCATTAGCGTCCAGTCTTAGTTAAACTAATGCCTGATACCCATTAGCGTCCAGTCTTAGTTAAACTAATGCCTGATACCCATTAGCGTCCAGTCTTAGTTAAACTAATGCCTGATACCCATTAGGGTCCAGTCTTAGTTAAACTAATGTCAGATACCCATTAGGACCCAGCCTTAGTTAAATGAATGTCTATTATAAGTAGTGTACCTAGGGAATAGGGTGTATCAACCGTAGGCTGGCAAACCCATGCTAATTACTTTATAGAGTACCATGTAAAAGCCACAGTCTTGCTAACCCATGCTAATTACTTTATAGAGTACCATGTAAAAGCCACAGTCTTGCTAACCCATGCTAATTACTTTATAGTCTCCCATGTAAAAGCCACAGTCTTGCTAACCCATGCTAATTACTTTATAGAGTACCATGTAAAAGCCACAGGCTTGCCAACCCATGCTAATTACTGTACAGTCTCCCATGTAACAGCCACAGGCTTGCTAACCCATGCTAATTACTTAATAGAGTACCATGTAAAAGCCACAGGCTTGCCAACCCATGCTAATTACTGTACAGTCTCCCTTGTTTCAGCCACAGGCTTGCTAACCCATGCTAATTACTGTACAGTCTCCCATGTAACATCCACAGGCTTGCCAACCCATGCTAATTACTGTACAGTCTCCCTTGTAACAGCCACAGGCTTGCCAACCCATGCTAATTACTGTACAGTCTCCCTTGTAACAGCCACAGGCTTGCCAACCCATGCTAATTACTGTACAGTCTCCCTTGTAACAGCCACAGGCTTGCCAACCCATGCTAATTACTGTACAGTCTCCCTTGTAACAGCCACAGGCTTGCCAACCCATGCTAATTACTGTACAGTCTCCCTTGTAACAGCCACAGGCTTGCCAACCCATGCTAATTACTGTACAGTCTCCCTTGTAACAGCCACAGGCTTGCCAACCCATGCTAATTACTGTACAGTCTCCCTTGTAACAGCCACAGGCTTGCCAACCCATGCTAATTACTGTACAGTCTCCCTTGTAACAGCCACAGGCTTGCCAACCCATGCTAATTACTGTACAGTCTCCCTTGTAACATCCACAGGCTTGCCAACCCATGCTAATTACTGTACAGTCTCCCTTGTAACAGCCACAGGCTTGCTAACCCATGCTAATTACTTTACAGTCTCCCTTGTAACAGCCACAGGCTTGCTAACCCATGCTAATTACTTTACAGTATCCGTTGAAACAGCCACAGGCTTGCTAACCCATGCTAATTACTTTACAGTCTCCCTTGTAACAGCCACAGGCTTGCTAACCCATGCTAATTACTTTACAGTCTCCCTTGTAACAGCCACAGGCTTGCTAACCCATGCTAATTACTTTACAGTCTCCCTTGTAACAGCCACAGGCTTGCTAACCCATGCTAATTACTTTACAGTCTCCCTTGTAACAGCCACAGGCTTGCTAACCCATGCTAATTACTGTACAGTCTCCCATGTATCAGCCACAGGCTTGCTAACCCATGCTAATTACTTTATAGAGTACCATGTAAAAGCCACAGGCTTGCCAACCCATGCTAATTACTGTACAGTCTCCCATGTAACAGCCACAGGCTTGCTAACCCATGCTGATTACTTTATAGAGTACCATGTAAAAGCCACAGGCTTGCCAACCCATGCTAATTACTGTACAGTCTCCCTTGTAACAGCCACAGGCTTGCCAACCCATGCTAATTACTGTACAGTCTCCCTTGTAACAGCCACAGGCTTGCCAACCCATGCTAATTACTGTACAGTCTCCCTTGTAACAGCCACAGGCTTGCCAACCCATGCTAATTACTGTACAGTCTCCCTTGTAACAGCCACAGGCTTGCCAACCCATGCTAATTACTGTACAGTCTCCCTTGTAACAGCCACAGGCTTGCCAACCCATGCTAATTACTGTACAGTCTCCCTTGTAACAGCCACAGGCTTGCCAACCCATGCTAATTACTGTACAGTCTCCCTTGTAACATCCACAGGCTTGCTAACCCATGCTAATTACTGTACAGTCTCCCTTGTAACAGCCACAGGCTTGCCAACCCATGCTAATTACTGTACAGTCTCCCTTGTAACATCCACAGGCTTGCTAACCCATGCTAATTACTGTACAGTCTCCCTTGTAACATCCACAGGCTTGCTAACCCATGCTAATTACTGTACAGTCTCCCATGTAACATTTGTCAGGGTTAAATGACTGAACTTTATATTAGCCATGTAATTGTGTGTGTGTGTGTGTGTTTGTCCTTGTTAAATGAGCTCGTTAAAAGACAGTAATGAATCAATCTTGACTCTGCATAGTCAATGATGTCCAATCTGCTGTGTGTGTGTAGGTGCAACCTTGAGTGTATCTATCTATCTCCCACTTCAAGAGAGTGCTAATTAGGAATGTTATCACTCTCTCTACACCCTCCCTTCCCTTCTCTGTCCCTCTGTCTCTCTCTCTCTCTGTCCCTCTGTCTCTCTGTCCCTCTGTCCCTCTGTCCCTCTCTCTGTCTCTCTCTCTGTCTCTCTGTCCCTCTGTCCCTCTGTCTCTCTGTCTCTCTGTCTCTCTGTCCCTCTGTCCCTCTGTCTCTCTCTCCCTCTGTCTCTCTGTCCCTCTGTCCCTCTGTCTCTCTCTGTCTCTCTCTCTGTCTCTCTGTCTCTCTCTGTCTCTGTCTCTCTCTCTGTCTCTCTCTCTGTCTCTGTCTCTCTCTCTCTGTCTCTCTCTCTCTGTCTCTCTCTCTCTCTCTCTCTCTCTCTCTCTCTCTCTCTCTGTCTCTCTGTCTCTCTGTCTCTCTCTCTCTCTCTCTCTCTCTCTCTCTCTGTCTCTCTCTCTGTCTCTCTCTCTGTCTCTCTCTCTGTCTCTCTCTCTCTCTCTCTCTCTCTCTCTCTCTCTCTCTCTCTCTCTCTCTCTCTCTCTCTCTCTCTCTCTCTCTCTCTGTCTCTCTCTCTCTCTGTCTCTCTGTCTCTCTGTCTCTCTCTCTCTCTGTCTCTCTCTGTCTCTCTCTCTCTCTCTCTCTGTCTCTCTCTCTCTCTCTCTCTGTCTCTCTCTCTCTCTCCTCAAAAAGTCACAACTGCCAAAAGGGAGGGGGGTGTCTCAATTGGTTGAATGTCAAGGCAGGAAGCCGATGGCTTCTTCACTAATTCTGCTTCTGACTGGTTCAAAGATGAACTAAATCTGAACCCGAAAAGGAGAGCAAATATCCAAACAGCGTTTCTTTGAAGCCTTAATGTTTCTTACCCCCAAAGGTACATTGTGTTCTAGTAGAGCCCATTAAAGAACATCTTCTGAAGTTCTCTCCACTTTTGAGGAAATTGCCCCCAAGCTGGTGGGTAGCAGAGGATGGGGGGTGAAAGTCACAGAGATGGAGTGGGGAGCGGGGGGGGGGGGGAGGGGGAGGCACATTGGTGAAGGAAAGTGGAACTGACAGAAAACTGACAGACAGAATGTAAAACTGACAGAACTGACAGAGAGACAGAATGTAAAACTGACAGAATGTAAAAATGACAGAAAGACAGAATGTAAAACTGACAGAATGTAAAACTTAAACTGACAGAATGTAAAACTGACAGAATTTAAAACTGACAGAGAGACAGAATGTAAAACTGACAGAGAGACAGAATGTAAAACTGACAGAGAGACAGAATGTAAAACTGACAGAATGTAAAACTGACAGAATGTAAAACTGACAGAGACAGAATGTAAAACTGACAGAATGTAAAACTGACAGAGACAGAATGTAAAACTGACAGAATGTAAAACTGACAGAATGTAAAACTGACAGAATGTAAAACTGACAGAATGTAAAACTGACAGAATGTAAAACTGACAGAGACAGAATGTAAAACTGACAGAGAGACAGAATGTAAAACTGACAGAGACAGAATGTAAAACTGACAGAATGTAAAACTGACAGAGAGACAGAATGTAAAACTGACAGAATGTAAAACTGACAGAGACAGAATGTAAAACTGACAGAATGTAAAACTGACAGAGAGACAGAATGTAAAACTGACAGAGAGACAGAATGTAAAACTGACAGAATGTAAAACTGACAGAGAGACAGAATGTAAAACTGACAGAATGTAAAACTGACAGAGACAGAATGTAAAACTGACAGAATGTAAAACTGACAGAGAGACAGAATGTAAAACTGACAGAGAGACAGAATGTAAAACTGACAGAGACAGAATGTAAAACTGACAGAGAGACAGAATGTAAAACTGACAGAGAGACAGAATGTACAACTGACAGAGAGACAGAATGTAAAACTGACAGAGAGACAGAATGTAAAACTGACAGAGAGACAGAATGTAAAACTGACAGAGAGACAGAATGTAAAACTGACAGAGACAGAATGTAAAACTGACAGAGAGACAGAATGTAAAACTGACAGAATGTAAAACTGACAGAATGTAAAACTGACAGAATGTAAAACTGACAGAATGTAAAACTGACAGAGAGACAGAATGTAAAACTGACAGAGAGACAGAATGTAAAACTGACAGAGAGACAGAATGTAAAACTGACAGAATGTAAAACTGACAGAATGTAAAACTGACAGAATGTAAAACTGACATATAGAAAACAGACAGATTGAGACAAAGAGAGAAACTCATCCATCATGCAACAGAAATGTTATTGTGTTCCTTCATTCTCTAAAAGGATTATGGGTAATATCAAGACCACACGGGAGTTTAACATCTAATGTTTTCTCATATCTTGTCTGCTTCCCAAATGGAAAACACAGTATCAATGATGGGTGACTGTGTTGGGGGGTGGGGGCCCACAAAACATCTAGACATCATGAGGGACTGTGATGGGGTGGGGGCCCTCAAAGCATCTAGACATCATGAGGGACTGTGATGGGGGTGGGGGCCACAACACATCTAGACATCATGAGGGACTGTGATGGGGGTGGGGCCCACAACACATCTAGACATCATGAGGGACTGTGATGGGGGTGGGGCCCACTGTGTGTGTGGGGGTGGGGCCCACAACACATCTAGACATCATGAGGGACTGTGATGGGGGTGGGGCCCACTGTGTGTGTGTGTGTGTGTGTGTGTGTGTGTGTGTGTGTGTGTGTGTGTGTGTGTGTGTGTGTGTGTGTGTGTGTGTGTTGAAGCTTCAGGTGACGTGAGGATCGTTAAGCATTAGTCAGTGTCTCACTGTGTTACACACACACACACACACACACACACACACACACACACACACACACACA
The DNA here is from genome assembly GCF_021184085.1 of Oncorhynchus gorbuscha. Lineage (NCBI taxonomy): Eukaryota > Metazoa > Chordata > Actinopteri > Salmoniformes > Salmonidae > Oncorhynchus > Oncorhynchus gorbuscha. The sequence continues at coordinate 230,078 of NW_025745407.1, forward strand.
CACACACACACACACACACACACACACACACACACACACACACACACACACACACACACACACACCCCCCCCACACACACACAACCCCCCCACACACACACATAACCACACACCCTGTCAAATGGTGCCTGCTGTTGTGGTTGCCATGGAGATCAGGCAGTTGACAATTTGCAGCGTTAATTAGGTTTTTCATTACCGGTGGCCGGCTGTGACGTTGGTGACCCGTCACCCCAGGGCGGGTCATTAATCTGACAGGAATTGCACCCCGGCGTTCTCATCCCAAACCCGTCAGCGGTCGATGGTTACCTTGGAAACCAAACCACCCAGAGACCAGACCCGTTGATTCAGACATGTTCACCTCATAGGAGAAGCTCTGGTGAAGGTCGACTGACCCCAAAGTTTATCTCGTGATCAAGAAATGTTCATCCGACTGGAAATGTGCGGAAGACTTTTCCCTCTTTTCGCCAGTTTTACATTTGGCCTCCAGCACCTTTACTTTTCGCCAGTTTTACATTTGGCCTCCAGCACCTTTACTAATCGTTTCAGGTCTTAGATTCTGCCTGTTACCTAATAGGTTGTACAGTACTGTACATTATATTAAGCTGTTACAAAAAAAAAAAGACAAACTAGACCATTTCATCTCAATCTCTTCGTTGAAAATACTCGATCGTGGACACACTTACTGACAGTTGTGGCTGCTTCGTGTGATGTATTGTTGTCTCTACCTTCTCCCCCTTTGCGCTGTTGTCTGTTCCCAATAATGTTTGTACCGTGTTTTTGTGCCAATGCCATATTTTGTTGCTACCATGTTGTTGTCATGTGTTGCTGCCTTGCTATGTTGTCACTTGTTGCTGTCATGCTAGAATACATGACTGTATTCCAAGTGGTCAAACGTAGTGTACTATAAAGGGAACATGACTGTATTCCAAGTGGTCAAACGTAGTGTATTATAAAGGGAACATGATTGTATTCCAAGTGGTCAAACGTAGTGTATTATAAAGGGAACATGATTGTATTCCAAGTGGTCAAACGTAGTGCACTATAAAGGGAACATGACTGTATTCCAAGTGGTCAAACGTAGTGTACTATAAAGGGAACATGACTGTATTCCAAGTGGTCAAACGTAGTGTATTATAAAGGGAACATGATTGTATTCCAAGTGGTCAAACGTAGTGTATTATAAAGGGAACATGACTGTATTCCAAGTGGTCAAACGTAGTGTACTATAAAGGGAACATGACTGTATTCCAAGTGGTCAAACGTAGTGTACTATAAAGGGAACATGACTGTATTCCAAGTGGTCAAACGTAGTGTATTATAAAGGGAACATGCTTCATCTACACAAGTGGCACAATTCTGATCTTTTGTTTCACGAATTGGTCTTTCTGACCAATCAGATCAACTCTGAAGAATATCTGATGTGATTGGTCAAAAGACCAACTAGTGGGGAAAAAAAATATATGAATTGTGCTGCTTGTGTTTATATCCAATGATGCCTCAACTTCGGCAGCTGCATCGGCTCCTGATTGACCCGCACTGCGTTCCTGTGATCGCCCTCGAGGCCGGTGTCATTACGCTGCTCGTGCAACGCATCGGGGGGGGGCGGAGGCTGTCACGGATCCTTCCGGGAACTGTCATCACGCACACCTGGTCCCTATTCCCATTGATTAGTAATTATATAAGTTTGCCCTTTGTTCACTATTGTCCTGTAGATTATTGTTCCAATGTCCGTTGGTTCGTGTGAGTGTCTGTGTTGTTTTGTGCTTTTGTGCCTCGTATATATTGATTACTGTATATATTGATTACTGTATATATTGATTATTGTATATATTGATTATGGGTCTCGTATATATTGATTACTGTATATATTGATTATTGTATATATTGATTATGGGTCTCGTATATATTGATTACTGTATATATTGATTATTGTATATATTGATTATGGGTCTCGTATATATTGATTACTGTATATATTGATTACTGTATATATTGATTATGGGTCTCGTATATATTGATTACTGTATATATTGATTACTGTATATATTGATTATGGGTCTCGTATATATTGATTACTGTATATATTGATTACTGTATATATTGATTACGGGTCTCGTATATATTGATTACTGTATATATTGATTACGGGTCTCATATATTGATTACTGTATATTGATTACTGTATATATTGATTACGGGTCTCATATATTGATTACTGTATATATTGATTACTGTATATATTGATTACTGTATATATTGATTACTGTATATATTGATTACGGGTCTCATATATTGATTACTGTATATATTGATTACGGGTCTCATATATTGATTACTGTATATATTGATTACCGTAAATATTGATTACGGGTCTCGTCCCCCCGTGTGTTAATCATTGTGTTATTTATTCGAGGTTCTCCTCGATCTTCTGTTTTGGGTTTCAACCCTGTTCTTTATGTGTACGTGTTTGTTTGGTCTTCGTCCCCATGCCTTTTCACGGCACACTGTAATTTGGGAAATAAAAAACCCCTATTACGCATTCCTGCACCTGTCTCCCGACACATTTATACCAGCGTGATAATTATGGATAATTGTGTGTGATGGGGGGGATAATTTACTACAATAATAAGGCTGCAAATGTAACAACGTGGAAAAAGTCAACGGGTCTGAATACAGAATAATATATCCTATACACTACACAGGGAATAGAAGGACGTTTGAGACAGTCTATAACTGACTGGTCTGTAGAGAGACAGTCTATAACTGACTGGTCTGTAGAGAGACAGTCTATAACTGACTGGTCGGTATTGAGAGACAGTCTATAACTGACTGGTCTGTCTTGAGAGACAGTCTATAACTGTCTGGTCTGTATTGAGAGACAGTCTATAACTGTCTGGTCTGTCTTGAGACAGTCTATAACTGACTGGTCTGTCTTGAGACAGTCTATAACTGACTGGTCTGTCTTGAGACAGTCTATAACTGACTGGTCTGTCTTGAGAGACAGTCTATAACTGACTGGTCTGTATTGAGAGACAGTCTATAACTGACTGGTCGGTATTGAGAGACAGTCTATAACTGACTGGTCGGTATTGAGAGACAGTCTATAACTGACTGGTCTGTCTTGAGACAGTCTATAACTGACTGGTCTGTCTTGAGACAGTCTATAACTGACTGGTCTGTATTGAGAGACAGTCTATAACTGACTGGTCGGTATTGAGAGACAGTCTATAACTGACTGGTCGGTATTGAGAGACAGTCTATAACTGACTGGTCTGTCTTGAGACAGTCTATAACTGACTGGTCTGTATTGAGAGACAGTCTATAACTGACTGGTCTGTATTGAGAGACAGTCTATAACTGACTGGTCTGTCTTGAGACAGTCTATAACTGACTGGTCTGTCTTGAGACAGTCTATAACTGACTGGTCTGTCTTGAGACAGTCTATAACTGACTGGTCTGTCTTGAGACAGTCTATAACTGACTGGTCTGTATTGAGAGACAGTCTATAACTGACTGGTCTGTATTGAGAGACAGTCTATAACTGACTGGTCTGTCTTGAGAGACAGTCTATAACTGTCTGGTCTGTATTGAGAGACAGTCTATAACTGTCTGGTCTGTCTTGAGAGACAGTCTATAACTGACTGGTCTGTCTTGAGACAGTCTATAACTGACTGGTCTGTCTTGAGACAGTCTATAACTGACTGGTCTGTATTGAGAGACAGTCTATAACTGACTGGTCTGTCTTGAGAGACAGTCTATAACTGTCTGGTCTGTATTGAGAGACAGTCTATAACTGTCTGGTCTGTCTTGAGACAGTCTATAACTGACTGGTCTGTCTTGAGAGACAGTCTATAACTGACTGGTCTGTCTTGAGACAGTCTATAACTGACTGGTCTGTCTTGAGACAGTCTATAACTGACTGGTCTGTCTTGAGACAGTCTATAACTGACTGGTCTGTCTTGAGAGACAGTCTATAACTGACTGGTCTGTCTTGAGAGACAGTCTATAACTGACTGGTCTGTATTGAGAGACAGTCTATAACTGACTGGTCGGTATTGAGAGACAGTCTATAACTGACTGGTCGGTATTGAGAGACAGTCTATAACTGACTGGTCTGTCTTGAGACAGTCTATAACTGACTGGTCTGTATTGAGAGACAGTCTATAACTGACTGGTCTGTATTGAGAGACAGTCTATAACTGACTGGTCTGTCTTGAGACAGTCTATAACTGACTGGTCTGTCTTGACAGTCTATAACTGACTGGTCTGTCTTGAGACAGTCTATAACTGACTGGTCTGTCTTGAGACAGTCTATAACTGACTGGTCTGTCTTGAGACAGTCTATAACTGACTGGTCTGTCTTGAGACAGTCTATAACTGACTGGTCTGTCTTGAGACAGTCTATAACTGACTGGTCTGTCTTGAGACAGTCTATAACTGACTGGTCTGTATTGAGAGACAGTCTATAACTGTCTGGTCTGTCTTGAGACAGTCTATAACTGACTGGTCTGTCTTGAGACAGTCTATAACTGACTGGTCTGTCTTGAGACAGTCTATAACTGACTGGTCTGTCTTGAGACAGTCTATAACTGACTGGTCTGTCTTGAGACAGTCTATAACTGACTGGTCTGTCTTGAGACAGTCTATAACTGACTGGTCTGTCTTGAGACAGTCTATAACTGACTGGTCTGTCTTGAGACAGTCTATAACTGACTGGTCTGTCTTGAGGCAGTCTATAACTGACTGGTCTGTATTGAGAGACAGTCTATAACTGACTGGTCTGTATTGAGAGACAGTCTATAACTGACTGACTGGTCTGTATTGAGAGACAGTCTATAACTGACTGACTGGTCTGTATTGAGAGACGGTCTATAACTGACTGACTGGTCTGTATTGAGAGACGGTCTATAACTGACTGACTGGTCTGTATTGAGAGACGGTCTATAACTGACTGGTCTGTATTGAGAGACGGTCTATAACTGACTGACTGGTCTGTATTGAGAGACGGTCTATAACTGACTGACTGGTCTGTATTGAGAGACGGTCTATAACTGACTGGTCTGTCTTGAGACAGTTTTTTGCTGGACTTATTTTTTCCCCCTTTTCGTCCTCTCCATCGGCAACATAATGCTGTTGCCATGGTTACATCGGACTCCTTGGCCCCCAACCCCTATCTCACTAGCAGTGTGACAATTATATAGAGTTGGTTTGTGTGATAGGCATGTAGCCATTGGCAACATGAAGTTCTAAGAGTGAGAAGGAGGATGACAGGTGGAGAAGAGGAGGGGGAGAGGAGGAGGAGAGGGGGAGGAGTTGGGGAGAGGAGGAGGAGGAGAGGGGGAGGAGTTGGGGATGGGAGGAGGAGAGGGGGAGGAGTTGGGGATGGGAGGAGGATGAGAGGAGGGTGAGAGGAGGAGATGAGGAGGAGGAGTGGAGAAGAGGTGGATGAGAGGTGGATGAGAGGTGGATGAGAGGTGGATGAGAGGTGGATGAGAGGTGGATGAGAGGAGGGTGAGGAGGAGGGTGAGGAGGAGGGTGAGGAGAAGGGTCAAAGGAGGAGGAGTAGAGGAGGGTTAGAGGAGGATAAGAGGAGCTGCACAAACACACACCTACACTCCTACACACATTCTACAAACCTACACACACACCTACACACCTACACAAACACACACACACACATACATACACTCACTCACTAAGACAGTCTTTCACATTCTTGGTTGAGGGAGGCAGATGTTGTTCCTGTGTTTAGGTAGCAGCAGTGGACTGACAGCAGATGGCGGTATAGACGCTTTAAAAAGCAGGACATGTTGACAGACTGGCTTTCCCTGAGGGGTGTCCTACCAACCAGCATTCCCTGAGGGGTGTCCTACCAACCAGACTTCCCTGAGGGGTGTCCTACCAACCAGACTTCCCTGAGGGGTGTCCTACCAACCAGGCTTCCCTGAGGGGTGTCCTACCAACCAGGCTTCCCTGAGGGGTGTCCTACCAACCAGACTTCCCTGAGGGGTGTCCTACCAACCAGACTTCCCTGAGGGGTGTCCTACCAACCAGGCTTCCCTGAGGGGTGTCCTACAAACCAGGCTTCCCTGGGGGGTGTCCCACAAACCAGGCTTCCCTGTATCCCAAAAACCAGGCTTCCCTGAGGGGTGTCCCACATACCAGGCTTCCCTGAGGGGTGTCCCACAAACCAGGCTTCCCTGTATCCCAAAAACCAGGCTTCCCTGAGGGGTGTCCCACAAACCAGGCTTCCCTGAGGGGTGTCCCACAAACCAGGCTTCCCTGAGGGGTGTCCCACAAACCAGGCTTCCCTGTATCCCAAAAACCAGGCTTCCCTGAGGGGTGTCCCACAAACCAGGCTTCCCTGTATCCCAAAAACCAGGCTTCCCTGAGGGGTGTCCCACAAACCAGGCTTCCCTGAGGGGTGTCCCACAAACCATGTTTCCCTGTATCCCAAAAACCAGGCTTTCCTGGATAGAAACCAGATTATATCCAGAAAGATAAACTGTAAACAGTATATATATAAAGTATATATATAAACAGTTCAGGTATTCCTTTCACCTCCAGTAGTCATGTATAATACCAAGGAGAGGATGGTGTGTGTGTGTTGGTGTGTGTGTGTTGGTGTGTGTGTGTTGGTGTGTGTGTGTGTGTGTGTGTGTGTGTGTGTGTGTGTGTGTGTGTGTGTGTGTGTGTGTGTGTGTGTGTGTGTGTGTGTGTGTGTGTTGTGTGTGTGTGTGGGTGTGTGTGTGTGTGTTTGTGTGTCCGTGTGTGTTGGTGTGTGTGTGTGGGTGTGTGTGTGTGTGTTTGTGTGTCCGTGTGCGTTGGTGTGTGTGTGTGTGTCTGGGTGTGTGTGTTGGTGTGTGTGTGTGTTTGTGTGTCCGTGTGTGTGTTTGTGTGTCCGTGTGTGTGTGTGTTGGTGTGTGTGTGTTGGTGTGTGTGTGTTGGTGTGTGTGTGTTGGTGTGTGTGTGTTGGTGTGTGTGTGTGTTGGTGTGTGTGTGTTGGTGTGTGTGTGTTGGTGTGTGTGTTGGTGTGTGTGTGTTGGTGTGTGGGTGTTGGTGTGTGTGTGTTGGTGTGTGTGTGTTGGTGTGTGTGTGTGTGTTGGTGTGTGTGTGTGTGTTGGTGTGTGTGTGTTGGTGTGTGTGTGTTGGTGTGTGTGTGTTGGTGTGTGTGTGTTGGTGTGTGTGTTGGTGTGTGTGTGTTGGTGTGTGTGTGTTGGTGTGTGTGTGTGGTGTGTGTGTGTTGGTGTGTGTGTGTTGGTGTGTGTGTGTTGGTGTGTGTGTGTTGGTGTGTGTGTGTTGGTGTGTGTGTGTTGGTGTGTGTGTGTTGGTGTGTGTGTGTTGGTGTGTGTGTGTTGGTGTGTGTGTGTTGGTGTGTGTGTGTTGGTGTGTGTGTGTTGGTGTGTGTGTGTGTGTTGGTGTG
>NW_025745407.1:242500-249261 GCF_021184085.1 Oncorhynchus gorbuscha
ACATGGTAGATACAGTATGTTACAATACAGTATGTTACATGGTAGATACAGTATGTTACATGGTAGATACAGTATGTTACAATACAGTATGTTACAATACAGTATGTTACAATACAGTATGTTACATGGTAGATACAGTATGTTACAATACAGTATGTTACAATACAGTATGTTACATGGTAGATACAGTATGTTACAATACAGTATGTTACATGGTAGATACAGTATGTTACATGGTAGATACAGTATGTTACCTGGTAGATACAGTGTGTTACATGGTAGATACAGTATGTTACAATACAGTATGTTACATGGTAGATACAGTATGCTACATGGTAGATACAGTATGTTACATGGTAGATACAGTATGTTACATGGTAGATACAGTATGTTACAATACAGTATGTTACATGGTAGATACAGTATGTTACATGGTAGATACAGTATGTTACATGGTAGATACAGTATGTTACATGGTAGATACAGTATGTTACCTGGTAGATACAGTATGTTACCTGGTAGATACAGTATGTTACATGGTAGATACAGTATGTTACAATACAGTATGTTACAATACAGTATGTTACATGGTAGATACAGTATGTTACATGGTAGATACAGTATGTTACATGGTAGATACAGTATGTTACATGGTAGATACAGTATGTTACAATACAGTATGTTACATTGTAGATACAGTATGTTACAATACAGTATGTTACATTGTAGATACAGTATGTTACAATACAGTATGTTACATGGTAGATACAGTATGTTACAATACAGTATGTTACATTGTAGATACAGTATGTTACATTGTAGATACAGTATGTTACAATACAGTATGTTACAATACAGTATGTTACATGGTAGATACAGTATGTTACAATACAGTATGTTACATGGTAGATACAGTATGTTACATGGTAGATACAGTATGTTACATGGTAGATACAGTATGTTACATGGTAGATACAGTATGTTACAATACAGTATGTTACATGGTAGATACAGTATGTTACAATACAGTATGTTACATTGTAGATACAGTATGTTACAATACAGTATGTTACATTGTAGATACAGTATGTTACAATACAGTATGTTACATGGTAGATACAGTATGTTACAATACAGTATGTTACATGGTAGATACAGTATGTTACATGGTAGATACAGTATGTTACATGGTAGATACAGTATGTTACATGGTAGATACAGTATGTTACAATACAGTATGTTACAATACAGTATGTCACATGGTAGATACAGTATGTTACATGGTAGATACAGTATGTTACATGGTAGATACAGTATGTTACATGGTAGATACAGTATATTACATGGTAGATACAGTATGTTACAATACAGTATGTTACATGGTAGATACAGTATGTTACATGGTAGATACAGTATGTTACATGGTAGATACAGTATGTTACAATACAGTATGTTACATGGTAGATACAGTATGTTACAATACAGTATGTTACATGGTAGATACAGTATGTTACATGGTAGATACAGTATGTTACAATACAGTATGTTACATGGTAGATACAGTATGTTACAATACAGTATGTTACAATACAGTATGTCACATGGTAGATACAGTATGTTACATGGTAGATACAGTATGTTACATGGTAGATACAGTATATTACATGGTAGATACAGTATGTTACAATACAGTATGTTACATGGTAGATACAGTATGTTACATGGTAGATACAGTATGTTACATGGTAGATACAGTATGTTACATGTTACAATACAGTATGTTACATATGTTACATGGTAGATACAGTATGTTACAATACAGTATGTTACATGGTAGATACAGTATGTTACATGGTAGATACAGTATGTTACATGGTAGATGTTACATGGTAGATACAGTATGTTACATGGTAGATACAGTATGTTACATGGTAGATACATATGTTAGAGATACAGTATGTTACATTGTAGATACAGTATGTTACATGGTAGATACAGTATGTTACAATACAGTATGTTACAATACAGTATGTTACATTGTAGATACAGTATGTTACATGGTAGATACAGTATGTTACATGGTAGATACAGTATGTTACAATACAGTATGTTATTCATTTTATCTTGTGTCATTTAACTATTTGTACATTGTATATATATATAATATGACATTTGTAATGTCTTTACTGTTTTTAAACTTCTGTGTGTGTAATGTTTACTGTTAATTTTTGTTTTTTTCACTTTATATATTCACTTTGTATGTTGTCTACCTCACTTGCTTTGGCAATGTTAACACATGTTTCCCATGCAGAGAGAGAGAGAGAGAGAGAGAGAGAGAGAGAGAGAGACTTAGGAAATCGGAAGGGACATTACATTTAGACCTCAGGCCCTCTCTGAGAACGATAGAGACATCTCTGAATAACTATTATCTCTGGTGTCCATGTCACAAAGGAGACAACAGTTATTCTTTGTGAGTTCACCATCTTGCATTGAGCTACTGTTCATCCTGCTGCTGTTTTCAACATCATATCAGAGTCTCAGTTTAAACCACTGCTTAAAGTGTAACAGGAAGTGGACCGACTGAGTTTCAAATGGTGTGAATGACATCACCACTGAAACCCCTCTGAGACAGACGCAGACATACAGTCTAACACATATCTCTGAGTAACTCTCCTCACTGAGACAGCGGAGAAAACATTAGACTTCTCTGCTGTTGATGTCCTGCAGCAATCAGATTGTAGCAGTATGAAGAGTTAGACTAGACTTCTCTGCTGTTGATGTCCTGCAGCTATCAGGTTGTAGCAGTATGAAGAGTTAGAGTTGTATCAGGTTGTAGCAGTATGAAGAGTTAGAGTTGTATCAGGTTGTAGCAGTATGAAGAGTTAGAGTTGTATCAGGTTGTAGCAGTATGAAGAGTTAGAGTTGTATCAGGTTGTAGCAGTGGGAAGAGTTAGAGTTGTAGCAGTATGAAGAGTTAGAGTTGTATCAGGTTGTAGCAGTATGAAGAGTTAGAGTTGTATCAGGTTGTAGCAGTATGAAGAGTTAGACTAGACTTCTCTGCTGTTGATGTCCTGCAGCTATCAGGTTGTAGCAGTGGGAAGAGTTAGAGTTGTATCAGGTTGTAGCAGTATGAAGAGTTAGAGTTGTATCAGGTTGTAGCAGTATGAAGAGTTAGAGTTGTATCAGGTTGTAGCAGTATGAAGAGTTAGAGTTGTATCAGGTTGTAGCAGTGTGAAGAGTTAGAGTTGTATCAGGTTGTAGCAGTGTGAAGAGTTAGACTAGACTTCTCTGCTGTTGATGTCCTGCAGCTATCAGGTTGTAGCAGTGTGAAGAGTTAGAGTTGTATCAGGTTGTAGCAGTATGAAGAGTTAGAGTTGTATCAGGTTGTAGCAGTATGAAGAGTTAGAGTTGTATCAGGTTGTAGCAGTATGAAGAGTTAGACTAGACTTCTCTGCTGTGTCCTGCAGTATGAAGTGCACATGTGCTCATTTGTTTTGCAATACAGTGCGGGGTCTTAGGCGTCCTCTTACATCTACAGTTCATAAGAGACAGACAGGCAGGAGACAGACAGATTGGGGGGAGAGAGAGGGAGACACATACAGACAGAGAGGGGGGAGAGAGAGGGAGACAGACAGACAGACATACATACAGAGATATATAGAGAGGGGGAGAGAGAGGGAGACACAGACAGACAGAGAGGGGGAGAGAGAGGGAGACACAGACAGACAGACAGAGAGGGGAGAGAGGGAGACACAGACAGACAGAGAGGGGGAGAGAGAGGGAGATACAGACAGACAGAGAGGGGAGAGAGGGGAGACACAGACAGACAGAGAGGGAGAGAGAGAGGAGACACAGACAGACAGAGGGGGAGAGAGAGGGAGACACAGACAGACAGACATACAGACAGAGAGATATAGAGAGGGGGAGAGAGAGGGAGACACAGACAGACAGAGAGGGGGAGAGAGAGGGAGACACAGACAGACAGACATACAGACAGAGAGATATAGAGAGGGGGAGAGAGAGGGAGACACAGACAGACAGAGAGGGGGAGAGAGAGGGAGACACAGACAGACAGAGAGGGGAGAGAGAGGGAGACACAGACAGACAGAGAGGGGGAGAGAGGGAGATGCAGAGAGGGGGAGAGAGAGGGAGATACAGACAGACCGAGAGGGGGAGAGAGAGGGAGATACAGACAGACAGAGAGGGGGAGAGAGAGGGAGACACAGACAGACAGAGAGGGGGAGAGAGAGGGAGACACAGACAAACAAACAGACATACAGGCAGAGAGGGGGAGAGAGGGGGAGAGAGAGGAGACACAGACAGACAGACAGACATACAGACAGAGAGATATAGAGAGGGGGAGAGAGAGGGAGATACAGACAGACAGAGAGGGGGAGAGAGAGGGAGACACAGACAGACAGAGAGGTGGAGGGAGAGGGAGATACAGACAGACAGAGAGGGGGAGAGAGAGGGAGACACAGACAGACAGAGAGGGGGAGAGAGAGGGAGACACAGACAGACAGACAGAGAGGGGGAGAGAGGGAGATACAGAGAGGGGGAGAGAGAGGGAGATACAGACAGACAGAGAGGGGGAGAGAGAGGGAGACACAGACAGACAGACAGAGAGGGGGGGAGAGAGAGGGAGATACAGACAGACAGAGGGGGAGAGAGAGGGAGATACAGACAGACAGAGAGGGGGAGAGAGAGGGAGACACAGACAGACAGAGAGGGGGAGAGAGAGGGAGACACAGACAAACAAACAGACATACAGGCAGAGAGGGGAGAGAGGGGGAGAGAGAGGGAGATACAGACAGACAGAGAGGGGGAGAGAGAGGGAGATACAGACAGACAGAGAGGGGGAGAGAGAGGGAGACACAGACAGACAGAGAGGGGAGAGAGAGGGAGACACATACAGACAGAGAGGGGGAGAGAGAGGGAGACACAGACAGACAGAGAGGTGGAGGGAGAGGGAGATACAGACAGACAGAGAGGGGGAGAGAGAGGGAGACACAGACAGACAGAGAGGGGGAGAGAGAGGGAGACACAGACAGACAGAGAGGGGGAGAGAGGGAGATACAGAGAGGGGGAGAGAGAGGGAGATACAGACAGACAGAGAGGGGGAGAGAGAGGGAGACACAGACAGACAGACAGACAGAGAGGGGGAGAGAGAGGGAGATACAGACAGACAGAGGGGGAGAGAGAGGGAGATACAGACAGACAGAGCGGGGAGAGAGAGGGAGACACAGACAGACAGAGAGGGGGAGAGAGAGGGAGACACAGACAAACAAACAGACATACAGGCAGAGAGGGGGAGAGAGAGGGAGACACAGACAAACAAACAGACATACAGGCAGAGAGGGGGAGAGAGGGGGAGAGAGAGGGAGATACAGACAGACAGAGGGGGAGAGAGAGGGAGATACAGACAGACAGAGAGGGGGAGAGAGAGGGAGACACAGACAGACAGAGAGGGGGAGAGAGAGGGAGACACAGACAGACAGAGAGGGGGAGAGAGAGGGAGATACAGACAGACAGAGAGGGGGAGAGAGGGAGATACAGACAGACAGAGAGGGGGAGAGAGAGGGAGACACAGAGAGACAGAGGGGGAGAGAGGGAGATACAGACAGACAGAGATGGGGAGAGAGAGAGGGAGACACAGATAAACTAAGAGACATACAGGCAGAGACAGACAGAGAGAAAATATGTGTGAAAACCTTAGACATATATACACCCCCCCCCCCTCCGTCCTCGAATGAGGAAACGAGGGGTGTGAGTAAATGTCTCTGAATAACTATTATCTCTGGTGTCCATGTCACAAAGGAGACAGCATAGTATAGACCATAGGCCCTCTCTGAGAACGATAGAGACATCTCTAAATAACTATTATCTCTGGTGTCCATGTCACACAGGAGACAGCATAGTATAGACCATAGGCCCTCTCTGAGAACGATAGAGACATCTCTGAATAACTATTATCTCTGGTGTCCATGTCACACAGGAGACAGCATAGTATAGACCATAGGCCCTCTCTGAGAACGATAGAGACATCTCTGAATAACTATTATCTCTGATGTCCATGTCACACAGGAGACAGCATTGTATAGACCATAGGCCCTCTCTGAGAACGATAGAGACATCTCTGAGTAACTATTATCTCTGGTGTCCATGTCACACAGGAGACAGCATAGTATATACAACTCTACATGGCCATTGATGGCTGACCACAGTACAAGACGTAATGCAGCATTTCAATTATTTTATCTTCACTGTGGTAAACTAAACGAATATCAACTGTATATACAAACTAATCTACACTGTGGTAAACTAAACGAATATCAACTATATATACAAACTAATCTACACTGTGGTAAACTAAACTAATATAAACTAAATATACAAACTAATCTTCACTGTGGTAAACAAACATGGTTCTCAGAAAATAAGTCTGTGGTCACATGGTGATGGTTAGTGTCGTACTATTGGTTAGACAGTTTCCCCTTTAATGAGGTTGACAGTTAAAACTGTCTCTGACATTAGACTGAGTCACACAGAGACTCCAGCTGTGCAGAGAACAGACACAAACCTACAACTGAGATAACAGCAGACTTTACAACAGTAGAAGTGACACCAGTAGAAGATACAACAGTAGAAGATACAACAGTATAAGATACAATAGTAGAAGATACAACAGTAGAAGATACAACAGTAGAAGTTACAACAGTAGAAGTTACAACAGTAGAAGTTACAACAGTAGAAGATTACAA
>NW_025745407.1:249761-259761 GCF_021184085.1 Oncorhynchus gorbuscha
CTTCTACTGTTGTAACTTCTACTGTTGTATCTTCTACTGTTGTATCTTCTACTGTTGTATCTTCTACTGTTGTATCTTCTACTATTGTATCTTCTACTATTGTATCTTCTACTGTTGTAACTTCTACTGGTGTCACTTCTACTGTTGTAAAGTCTGCTGTTATCTCAGTTGTAGGTTTGTGTCTGTTCTCTGCACAGCTGGAGTCTCTGTGTGACTCAGTCTAATGTCAGAGACAGTTTTAACTGTCAACCTCATTAAAGGGGAAACTGTCTAACCAATAGTACGACACTAACCATCACCATGTGACCACAGACTTATTTTCTGAGAACCATGTTTGTTTACCACAGTGAAGATTAGTTTGTATATTTAGTTTATATTAGTTTAGTTTACCACAGTGTAGATTAGTTTGTATATATAGTTGATATTCGTTTAGTTTACCACAGTGTAGATTAGTTTGTATATACAGTTGATATTCATTTAGTTTACCACAGTGAAGATAAAATAATTGAAATGCTGCATTACGTCTTGTACTGTGGTCAGCCATCAATGGCCATGTAGAGTTGTATATACTATGCTGACACCAGAGATAATAGTTACTCAGAGATGTCTCTATCGTTCTCAGAGAGGGCCTATGGTCTATACTATGCTGTCTCCTTTGTGACATGGACACCAGAGATAATAGTTATTCAGAGATGTCTCTATCGTTCTCAGAGAGGGCCTATGGTCTATACTATGCTGTCTCCTTTGTGACATGGACACCAGAGATAATAGTTATTCAGAGATGTCTCTATCGTTCTCAGAGAGGGCCTATGGTCTATACTATGCTGTCTCCTTTGTGACATGGACACCAGAGATAATAGTTACTCAGAGATGTCTCTATCGTTCTCAGAGGGCCTATGGTCTATACTATGCTGTCTCCTTTGTGACATGGACACCAGAGATAATAGTTATTCAGAGACATTTACTCACAGGGCCCTCGTTTCCTCATTCGAGACATGGAGGGGAGATGTATATATGTCTAAGGTTTTCACACATATTTTCTCTCTGTCTGTCTCTGCCTGTATGTCACCAGAGATTAGTTATTCTGTGTCTCCCTCTCGTTCTCAGAGAGGGCCCATCTCTGTCTATCTGTCTCCTCTGACTGGACACCCCTCTGTTCTCTGATGTCTCCCTCGTCTCTCCCCCTATCTGTCTGTCTGTCTCCCTGTCATGGACCCAGAGATCTCTGTCTGTCTGTATCTCCCTCTCTCTCCCCTCTCTGTCTGTCTGTGTCTCCCTCTCTCTGTCCCTGCCTCTCTGTCTGTCTGTGTCTCCCTCTCTCTCCCCCTCTCTGTCTGTCTGTATCTCCCTCTCTCCCCCTCTGTCTGTCTGTATCTCCCTCTCTCTCCCCCTCTCTCCCCCTCTGCCTGTATGTCTGTTTGTTTGTCTGTGTCTCCTCTCTCTCTCCCCCTCTCTGCCTGTATGTCTGTTTGTTTGTCTGTGTCTCCCTCTCTCTCCCCCTCTCTGTCTGTCTGTGTCTCCCTCTCTCCCCCGCTCTGTCTGTCTGTATCTCCCTCTCTCTCCCCTCTGTCTGTCTGTATCTCCCTCTCTCTCCCCCTCTCTGTCTGTCTGTCTGTGTCTCCCTCTCTCTCCCCCTCTCTGTCTGTCTGTATCTCTGTTTGTTTCTCTGTATCTCCCTCTCTCCCCTCTCTGTCTGTCTGTGTCTCCCTCTCTCTCCCCCTCTCTGTCTGTCTGTGTCTCCCTCTCTCCCCCCTCTCTGTCTGTCTGTATCTCCTCTCCTCTCACCTCCTGTCTGTCTGTGTCTCCTCTCTCCCCTCTCTGTCTGTCTGTGTCTCCCTCTCTCTCCCCCTCTCTGTCTGTCTGTGTCTCCCTCTCTCTCCCCCTCTCTGTCTGTCTGTATCTCCCTCTCTCTCCCCTCTCTGTCTGTCTGTATCTCCCTCTCTCTCCCCTCTCTGTCTGTATGTCTGTCTGTCTGTCTGTGTCTCCCTCTCTCTCCCCCTCTCTCCCCCTCTCTGCCTGTATGTCTGTTTGTTTGTCTGTGTCTCCCTCTCTCTCCCCCTCTCTGTCTGTCTGTATCTCCCTCTCTCTCCCCCTCTCTGTCTGTCTGTATCTCCCTCTCTCTCCCCCTCTGTCTGTCTGTATCTCCCTCTCTCTGCCCCTCTCTGTCTGTCTGTCTGTGTCTCCTCTCTCTCCCCCTCTCTGTCTGTCTGTATCTCCCTCTCTCTCCCCCTCTCTGTATCTCCCTCTCTCCCCCCTCTGTCTGTCTGTCTGTGTCTCCCTCTCTCTCCCCTCTCTGTCTGTCTGTCTGTCTCCTCTCTCTCCCCCTCTCTGTCTGTCTGTATCTCCCTCTCCCTCCACCTCTGTCTGTCTGTCTCCCTCTCTCCCCCTCTCTGTCTGTCTGTGTCTCCTCTCTCTCCCCCTCTCTGTCTGTCTGTGTCTCCCTCTCTGTCTCCCCTCTCTGTCTGTCTGTATCTCCCTCTCTCTCCCCCTCTATATCTGTCTGTCTGTATGTCTGTCTGTCTGTCTGTCTGTCTGTCTGTCTGTCTGTCTGTCCTGTCTGTCTGTCTGTCCTGTCTGTCTCTCTGTCCCCTCTCCCCTCTCTGCCTGTATGTCTGTTTGTTTGTCTGTGTCTCCCTCTCTCTCCCCCTCTCTGTCTGTCTGTGTCTCCCTCTCTCTCCCCCTCTCTGTCTGTCTGTATCTCTCTCTCTCCCCCTCTCTGTCTGTCTGTATCTCCCTCTCTCTCCCCCTCTCTGTCTGTCTGTCTGTATCTCCCTCTCTCTCCCCTCTCTGTCTGTCTGTATCTCCCTCTCTCCCCCCTCTCTGTATCTCCCTCTCTCCCCCTCTCTGTCTGTCTGTGTCTCCCTCTCTCTCCCCCTCTCTGTCTGTCTGTGTCTCCCTCTCTCTCCCCTCTCTGTCTGTCTGTGTCTCCCTCTCTCTCCCCCTCTCTATATCTCTCTGTCTGTATGTCTGTCTGTCTGTGTCTCCCTCTCTCTCCCCCTCTGTCTGTCTGTGTCTCCCTCTCTCTCTCCCTCTCTGTCTGTCTGTGTCTCCCTCTCTCTCCCCCTCTCTGTCTGTCTGTATCTCCCTCTCTCTCCCCCTCTCTGTCTGTCTGTGTCTCCCTCTCTCCCCCTCTCTGTCTGTCTGTCTGTGTCTCCCTCTCTCTCCCCTCTCTGTCTGTCTGTGTCTCCCTCTCTCTCCCCCTCTCTATATATCTCTGTATGTATGTCTGTCTGTCTGTGTCTCCCTCTCTCTCCCCCCTCTCTGTCTGTATGTGTCTCCCTCTCTCTCCCCCCAATCTGTCTGTCTCCTGCCTGTCTGTCTCTTATGAACTGTAGATGTAAGAGGACGCCTAAGACCCCGCACTGTATTGCAAAACAAATGAGCACATGTGCACTTCATACTGCAGGACACAGCAGAGAAGTCTAGTCTAACTCTTCATACTGCTACAACCTGATAGCTACAGGACACAGTAGAGAAGTCTAGTCTAACTCTTCATACTGCTACAACCTGATAGCTGCAGGACACAGCAGAGAAGTCTAGTCTAACTCTTCACACTGCTACAACCTGATACAACTCTAACTCTTCATACTGCTACAACCTGATAGCTGCAGGACACAGTAGAGAAGTCTAGTCTAACTCTTCACACTGCTACAACCTGATACAACTCTAACTCTTCATACTGCTACAACCTGATAGCTGCAGGACACAGTAGAGAAGTCTAGTCTAACTCTTCACACTGCTACAACCTGATACAACTCTAACTCTTCATACTGCTACAACCTGATAGCTGCAGGACACAGCAGAGAAGTCTAGTCTAACTCTTCACACTGCTACAACCTGATACAACTCTAACTCTTCATACTGCTACAACCTGATAGCTGCAGGACACAGCAGAGAAGTCTAGTCTAACTCTTCACACTGCTACAACCTGATACAACTCTAACTCTTCATACTGCTACAACCTGATAGCTGCAGGACACAGCAGAGAAGTCTAGTCTAACTCTTCACACTGCTACAACCTGATACAACTCTAACTCTTCATACTGCTACAATCTGATACAACTCTAACTCTTCATACTGCTACAACCTGATACAACTCTAACTCTTCACACTGCTACAACCTGATACAACTCTAACTCTTCACACTGCTACAACCTGATACAACTCTAACTCTTCATACTGCTACAACCTGATAGCTGCAGGACATCAACAGCAGAGAAGTCTAATGTTTTCTCCGCTGTCTCAGTGAGGAGAGTTACTCAGAGATATGTGTTAGACTGTATGTCTGCGTCTGTCTCAGAGGGGTTTCAGTGGTGATGTCATTCACACCATTTGAAACTCAGTCGGTCCACTTCCTGTTACACTTTAAGCAGTGGTTTAAACTGAGACTCTGATATGATGTTGAAAACAGCAGCAGGATGAACAGTAGCTCAATGCAAGATGGTGAAATCACAAAGAATAACTGTTGTCTCCTTTGTGACATGGACACCAGAGATAATAGTTATTCAGAGATGTCTCTATCGTTCTCAGAGAGGGCCTGAGGTCTAAATGTAATGTCCCTTCCGATTTCCTCTCTCTCTCTCTCTCTCTCTCTCTCTCTCTCTCTCTCTCTCATGGGAAACATGTGTTAACATTGCCAAAGCAAGTGAGGTAGACAACATACAAAGTGAATATATAAAGTGAAAAAAACAAAAATTAACAGTAAACATTACACACACAGAAGTTTAAAAACAGTAAAGACATTACAAATGTCATATTATATATATATACAATGTACAAATAGTTAAATGACACAAGATAAAATGAATAACATACTGTATTGTAACATACTGTATCTACCATGTAACATACTGTATCTACCATGTAACATACTGTATCTACCATGTAACATACTGTATCTACAATGTAACATACTGTATTGTAACATACTGTATCTACCATGTAACATACTGTATCTACAATGTAACATACTGTATTGTAACATACTGTATTGTAACATACTGTATCTACCATGTAACATACTGTATCTACCATGTAACATACTGTATCTACAATGTAACATACTGTATTGTAACATACTGTATCTACCATGTAACATACTGTATCTACAATGTAACATACTGTATTGTAACATACTGTATTGTAACATACTGTATCTACCATGTAACATACTGTATCTACCATGTAACATACTGTATCTACAATGTAACATACTGTATCTACAATGTAACATACTGTATCTACCATGTAACATACTGTATCTACAATGTAACATACTGTATTGTAACATACTGTATTGTAACATACTGTATCTACCATGTAACATACTGTATCTACCATGTAACATACTGTATCTACAATGTAACATACTGTATCTACAATGTAACATACTGTATCTACCATGTAACATACTGTATCTACCATGTAACATACTGTATCTACCATGTAACATACTGTATCTACCATGTAACATACTGTATTGTAACATACTGTATCTACCATGTAACATACTGTATCTACCATGTAACATACTGTATTGTAACATACTGTATCTACCATGTAACATACTGTATCTACCATGTGACATACTGTATCTACCATGTGACATACTGTATTGTAACATACTGTATTGTAACATACTGTATCTACCATGTAACATACTGTATCTACCATGTAACATACTGTATCTACCATGTGACATACTGTATTGTAACATACATCTGGCAGACATATCAGTGTGGATGACGGATCACCACCTCAAGCTGAACTTCGGCAAGACGGAGCTGCTCTTCCTCCCGGGGAAGGACTGCCCGTTCCATGATCTCGCCATCACGGTTGACAACTCCATTGTGTCCTCCTCCCAGAGCGCTAAGAACCTTGGCGTGATCCTGGACAACAAACTGTCGTTCTCAACTAACATCAAGGCGGTGGCCCGTTCCTGTAGGTTCATGCTCTACAACATCCGCAGAGTACGACCCTGCCTCACACAGGAAGCGGCGCAGGTCCTAATCCAGGCACTTGTCATCTCCCGTCTGGATTACTGCAACTCGCTGTTGGCTGGGCTCCCTGCCTGTGCCATTAAACCCCTACAACTCATCCAGAACGCCGCAGCCCATCTAGTGTTCAACCTTCCCAAGTTCTCTCACGTCACCCCGCTCCTCCGCTCTCTCCACTGGCTTCCAGTTGAAGCTCGCATCCGCTACAAGACCATGGTGCTTGCCTACGGAGCTGTGAGGAACGGCACCTCAGTACCTCCAGGCTCTGATCAGGCCCTACACCCAAATAAGGGCACTGCGTTCATCCACCTCTGGCCTGCTCGCCTCCCTACCACTGAGGAAGTACAGTTCCCGCTCAGCTCAGTCAAAACTGTTCGCTGCTCTGGCTCCCCAATGGTGGAACAAACTCCCTCACGACGCCAGGACAGCGGAGTCAATCACCACCTTCCGGAGACACCTGAAACCCCACCTCTTTAAGGAATACCTAGGATAGGATAAAGTAATCCTTCTCACCCCCCTTAAAATACTTAGATGCACTATTGTAAAGTGGTTGTTCCACTGGATGTCATAAGGTGAATGCACCAATTTGTAAGTCGCTCTGGATAAGAGCGTCTGCTAAATGACTTAAATGTAATGTAATGTAAATGTATTGTAACATACTGTATCTACCATGTAACATACTGTATTGTAACATACTGTATCTACCATGTAGCATACTGTCTCTACAATGTAACATACTGTATTGTAACATACTGTATCTACCATGTAACATACTGTATTGTAACATACTGTATCTACCATGTAGCATACTGTATCTACCATGTAACATACTGTATCTACAATGTAACATACTGTATTGTAACATACTGTATCTACCATGTAACATACTGTATCTACCATGTAACATACTGTATTGTAACATACTGTATCTACCATGTAACATACTGTATTGTAACATACTGTATCTACCATGTAACATACTGTATCTACCATGTAACATACTGTATTGTAACATACTGTATCTACAATGTAACATACTGTATTGTAACATACTGTATCTACCATGTAACATACTGTATTGTAACATACTGTATCTACCATGTAAGATACTGTATTGTAACATACTGTATCTACAATGTAACATGCTGTATTGTAACATACTGTATCTACAATGTAACATACTGTATTGTAACATACTGTATCTACCATGTAACATACTGTATTGTAACATACTGTATCTACAATGTAACATACTGTATCTACCATGTAACATACTGTATTGTAACATACTGTATCTACAATGTAACATACTGTATCTACAATGTAACATACTGTATTGTAACATACTGTATCTACCATGTAACATACTGTATTGTAACATACTGTATCTACAATGTAACATACTGTATCTACAATGTAACATACTGTATTGTAACATACTGTATTGTAACATACTGTATCTACCATGTAACATACTGTATCTACAATGTAACATACTGTATTGTAACATACTGTATCTACCATGTAACATACTGTATCTACCATGTAACATACTGTATCTACAATGTAACATACTGTATCTACAATGTAACATACTGTATCTACAATGTAACATACTGTATCTACCATGTAACATACTGTATCTACAATGTAACATACTGTATTGTAACATACTGTATTGTAACATACTGTATCTACCATGTAACATACTGTATCTACCATGTAACATACTGTATCTACAATGTAACATACTGTATCTACCATGTAACATACTGTATCTACCATGTAACATACTGTATCTACCATGTAACATACTGTATCTACCATGTAACATACTGTATTGTAACATACTGTATCTACCATGTAACATACTGTATCTACCATGTAACATACTGTATTGTAACATACTGTATCTACCATGTAACATACTGTATCTACCATGTGACATACTGTATCTACCATGTGACATACTGTATTGTAACATACTGTATTGTAACATACTGTATCTACCATGTAACATACTGTATCTACCATGTAACATACTGTATCTACCATGTGACATACTGTATTGTAACATACTGTATTGTAACATACTGTATCTACCATGTAACATACTGTATTGTAACATACTGTATCTACCATGTAGCATACTGTCTCTACAATGTAACATACTGTATTGTAACATACTGTATCTACCATGTAACATACTGTATTGTAACATACTGTATCTACCATGTAGCATACTGTATCTACCATGTAACATACTGTATCTACAATGTAACATACTGTATCTACCATGTAACATACTGTATCTACCATGTAACATACTGTATTGTAACATACTGTATCTACCATGTAACATACTGTATTGTAACATACTGTATCTACCATGTAACATACTGTATTGTAACATACTGTATCTACCATGTAACATACTGTATCTACCATGTAACATACTGTATTGTAACATACTGTATCTACAATGTAACATACTGTATTGTAACATACTGTATCTACCATGTAACATACTGTATTGTAACATACTGTATCTACCATGTAAGATACTGTATTGATACTGTATTGTAACATACTGTATCTACAATGTAACATGCTGTATTGTAACATACTGTATCTACCATGTAACATACTGTATTGTAACATACTGTATCTACAATGTAACATACTGTATCTACCATGTAACATACTGTATTGTAACATACTGTATCTACAATGTAACATACTGTATCTACAATGTAACATACTGTATTGTAACATACTGTATCTACCATGTAACATACTGTATTGTAACATACTGTATCTACAATGTAACATACTGTATCTACAATGTAACATACTGTATTGTAACATACTGTATTGTAACATACTGTATCTACCATGTAACATACTGTATCTACAATGTAACATACTGTATTGTAACATACTGTATCTACCATGTAACATACTGTATCTACCATGTAACATACTGTATTGTAACATACTGTATCTACCATGTAACATACTGTATTGTAACATACTGTATCTACCATGTAACATACTGTATCTACCATGTAACATACTGTATTGTAACATACTGTATCTACCATGTAACATACTGTATTGTAACATACTGTATCTACCATGTAACATACTGTATTGTAACATACTGTATCTACCATGTAACATACTGTATCTACCATGTAACATACTGTATCTACCAGGTAACATACTGTATCTACCAGGTAACATACTGTATCTACCATGTAACATACTGTATCTACCATGTAACATACTGCATCTACCATGTAACATACTGTATCTACCATGTAACATACTGTATCTACCATGTAACATACTGTATCTACCATGTAACATACTGTATCTACCATGTAACATACTGTATTGTAACATACTGTATCTACCATGTAACATACTGTATTGTAACATACTGTATTGTAACATACTGTATCTACCATGTAACATACTGTATTGTAACATACTGTATCTACCATGTAACATACTGTATTGTAACATACTGTATCTACCATGTAACATACTGTATCTACCATGTAACATACTGTATCTACCATGTAACATACTGTATTGTAACATACTGTATCTACCATGTAACATACTGTATTGTAACATACTGTATCTACCATGTAACATACTGTATTGTAACATACTGTATCTACCATGTAGCATACTGTATCTACCATGTAACATACTGTATCTACCATGTAACATACTGTATTGTAACATACTGTATCTACCATGTAACATACTGTATTGTAACATACTGTATCTACCATGTAACATACTGTATTGTAACATACTGTATCTACCATGTAACATCTTCAATCGTGTCAATTTGATTTATAACAGGAACACTTACAGCCTCCTCCTCTCCCTCCTCATCTCCTTCTCTCTATACTCTCTGCCAGCTCAGTACCTCTCTCTCCCTCCCTCCTCTCTCTATACTCTCTGCCAGCTCAGTACCTCTCTCT
>NW_025745407.1:264761-277261 GCF_021184085.1 Oncorhynchus gorbuscha
CTTCTCCACTCCTCCTCCTCATCTCCTCCTCTCATCCTCCTCCCATCCCCAACTCCTCCCCCTCTCCTCCTCCTCCTCTCCCCAACTCCTCCCCCTCTCCCCCTCCTCTTCTCCACCTGTCATCCTCCTTCTCACTCTTAGAACTTCATGTTGCCAATGGCTACAGGCCTATCACACAAACCAACTCTATATAATTGTCACACTGCTAGTGAGATAGGGGTTGGGGGCCAAGGAGTCCGATGTAACCATGGCAACAGCATTATGTTGCCGATGGAGAGGACGAAAAGGGGGAAAAAATAAGTCCAGCAAAAAACTGTCTCAAGACAGACCAGTCAGTTATAGACTGTCTCTCAATACAGACCAGTCAGTCAGTTATAGACTGTCTCTCAATACAGACCAGTCAGTCAGTTATAGACTGTCTCAAGACAGACCAGTCAGTCAGTTATAGACTGTCTCAAGACAGACCAGACAGTTATAGACTGTCTCAAGACAGACCAGTCAGTTATAGACTGTCTCAAGACAGACCAGTCAGTTATAGACTGTCTCAAGACAGACCAGTCAGTTATAGACTGTCTCTCAATACAGACCAGTCAGTTATAGACTGTCTCTCAATACAGACCAGTCAGTTATAGACTGTCTCTCAATACAGACCAGTCAGTTATAGACTGTCTCTCAAGACAGACCAGTCAGTTATAGACTGTCTCTCAAGACAGACCAGTCAGTTATAGACTGTCTCTCAAGACAGACCAGTCAGTTATAGACTGTCTCTCAAGACAGACCAGTCAGTTATAGACTGTCTCTCAAGACAGACCAGTCAGTTATAGACTGTCTCTCAAGACAGACCAGTCAGTTATAGACTGTCTCTCAATACAGACCAGTCAGTTATAGACTGTCTCTCAATACCGACCAGTCAGTTATAGACTGTCTCTCAATACAGACCAGTCAGTTATAGACTGTCTCTCAATACAGACCAGTCAGTTATAGACTGTCTCTCAAGACAGACCAGTCAGTTATAGACTGTCTCTCAAGACAGACCAGACAGTTATAGACTGTCTCTCAAGACAGACCAGACAGTTATAGACTGTCTCTCAAGACAGACCAGACAGTTATAGACTGTCTCTCAAGACAGACCAGACAGTTATAGACTGTCTCTCAAGACAGACCAGACAGTTATAGACTGTCTCTCAAGACAGACCAGTCAGTTATAGACTGTCTCAAGACAGACCAGTCAGTTATAGACTGTCTCTCAATACAGACCAGTCAGTTATAGACTGTCTCTCAATACAGACCAGACAGTTATAGACTGTCTCTCAATACATACCAGTCAGTTATAGACTGTCTCTCAATACAGACCAGTCAGTTATAGACTGTCTCTCAATACAGACCAGACAGTTATAGACTGTCTCAATACCGACCAGACAGTTATAGACTGTCTCTCAAGACAGACCAGTCAGTTATAGACTGTCTCTCAAGACAGACCAGTCAGTTATAGACTGTCTCTCAATACAGACCAGTCAGTTATAGACTGTCTCTCAATACAGACCAGTCAGTTATAGACTGTCTCTCAATACAGACCAGACAGTTATAGACTGTCTCTCAATACAGACCAGTCAGTTATAGACTGTCTCAATACCGACCAGACAGTTATAGACTGTCTCAATACCGACCAGACAGTTATAGACTGTCTCTCAAGACAGACCAGACAGTTATAGACTGTCTCAATACAGACCAGTCAGTTAGACTGTCTCAATACAGACCAGTCAGTTATAGACTGTCTCTCAATACAGACCAGTCAGTTATAGACTGTCTCTCAATACAGACCAGACAGTTATAGACTGTCTCTCAATACAGACCAGTCAGTTATAGACTGTCTCAAGACAGACCAGTCAGTTATAGACTGTCTCTCAATACAGACCAGTCAGTTATAGACTGTCTCAATACAGACCAGTCAGTTATAGACTGTCTCTCAATACAGACCAGTCAGTTATAGACTGTCTCTCAAGACAGACCAGTCAGTTATAGACTGTCTCTCAAGACAGACCAGTCAGTTATAGACTGTCTCTCAATACAGACCAGTCAGTTATAGACTGTCTCTCAATACAGACCAGACAGTTATAGACTGTCTCTCAATACAGACCAGTCAGTTATAGACTGTCTCAATACCGACCAGACAGTTATAGACTGTCTCAATACCGACCAGACAGTTATAGACTGTCTCTCAAGACAGACCAGACAGTTATAGACTGTCTCTCAAGACAGACCAGTCAGTTAGACTGTCTCAATACAGACCAGTCAGTTATAGACTGTCTCTCAATACCGACCAGTCAGTTATAGACTGTCTCAATACCGACCAGTCAGTTATAGACTGTCTCAAGACCGACCAGTCAGTTATAGATTGTCTCAAGACAGACCAGTCAGTTATAGACTGTCTCTCAAGACAGACCAGTCAGTTATAGACTGTCTCAAGACAGACCAGTCAGTTATAGACTGTCTCTCAATACAGACCAGTCAGTTATAGACTGTCTCTCAATACAGACCAGACAGTTATAGACTGTCTCTCAATACAGACCAGTCAGTTATAGACTGTCTCAATACCGACCAGACAGTTATAGACTGTCTCAATACCGACCAGACAGTTATAGACTGTCTCTCAAGACAGACCAGACAGTTATAGACTGTCTCAATACAGACCAGTCAGTTAGACTGTCTCAATACAGACCAGTCAGTTATAGACTGTCTCTCAATACAGACCAGTCAGTTATAGACTGTCTCTCAATACAGACCAGACAGTTATAGACTGTCTCTCAATACAGACCAGTCAGTTATAGACTGTCTCAAGACAGACCAGTCAGTTATAGACTGTCTCTCAATACAGACCAGTCAGTTATAGACTGTCTCTCAATACAGACCAGTCAGTTATAGACTGTCTCTCAATACAGACCAGTCAGTTATAGACTGTCTCTCAAGACAGACCAGTCAGTTATAGACTGTCTCTCAAGACAGACCAGTCAGTTATAGACTGTCTCAATACCGACCAGTCAGTTATAGACTGTCTCAAGACCGACCAGTCAGTTATAGACTGTCTCAATACCGACCAGTCAGTTATAGACTGTCTCTCTACCGACCAGTCAGTTATAGACTGTCTCTCTACCGACCAGTCAGTTATAGACTGTCTCTCTACCGACCAGTCAGTTATAGACTGTCTCTCTACCGACCAGTCAGTTATAGACTGTCTCAATACAGACCAGTCAGTTATAGACTGTCTCAAACGTCCTTCTATTCCCTGTGTAGTGTATAGGATATATTATTCTGTATTCAGACCCATTGACTTTTTCCACGTTGTTACATTTGCAGCCTTATTATTGTAGTAAATTATCCCCCCCATCACACACAATTATTCATAATTATCACGCTGGTATAAATGTGTCGGGAGACAGGTGCAGGAATGCGTAATAGGTTTTTTTTATTTCCCAAATTACAGTGTGCCGTGAAAAGGCATGGGGACGAAGACCAAACAAACACGTACACATAAAGAACAGGGTTGAAACCCAAAACAGAAGATCGAGGAGAACCTCGAATAAATAACACAATGATTAACACACGGGGGGACGAGACCCGTAATCAATATATACAGTAATCAATATATACAGTAATCAATATATACGAGACCCGTAATCAATATATACAGTAATCAATATATGAGACCCGTAATCAATATATACAGTAATCAATATATACGAGGCACAAAAGCACAAAACAACACAGACACTCACACGAACCAACGGACATTGTAACAATAATTACTAATCAATGGGAATAGAGACCAGGTGTGCGTGATGACCGTTCCGGAAGGACCCGTAATCATCTGCACAATATATGCGTGGCACGAAAGTCCAAAAAATCATGACACAGATACTCACACGAACCAACGGACATTGGAACAATAATCTACAGGACAATAGTGAACAAAGGGCAAACTTATATAATTACTAATCAATGGGAATAGGGACCAGGTGTGCGTGATGACAGTTCCCGGAAGGATCCGTGACAGCCTCCGCCCCCCCCCGGTGCGTTGCACGAGCAGCGTAATGACACCGGCCTCGAGGGCGATCACAGGAACGCAGTGCGGGTCAATCAGGATATATGCAGCTGCCAGTTGAGGCATCATTGGATATAAACACAAGCAGCACAATTCATATATTTTTTTCCCCACTAGTTGGTCTTTTG
Source organism: Oncorhynchus gorbuscha (assembly GCF_021184085.1). NCBI lineage: Eukaryota > Metazoa > Chordata > Actinopteri > Salmoniformes > Salmonidae > Oncorhynchus > Oncorhynchus gorbuscha. The sequence goes on from NW_025745407.1 coordinate 268,989, forward strand.
ACCAATCACATCAGATATTCTTCAGAGTTGATCTGATTGGTCAGAAAGACCACCCGTGAAACAAAGATCAGAATTGTGCCACTTGTGTAGATGAAGCATGTTCCCTTTATAATACACTACGTTTGACCACTTGGAATACAGTCATGTTCCCTTTATAGTACACTACGTTTGACCACTTGGAATACAGTCATGTTCCCTTTATAGTACACTACGTTTGACCACTTGGAATACAGTCATGTTCCCTTTATAGTACACTACGTTTGACCACTTGGAATACAGTCATGTTCCCTTTATAGTGCACTACGTTTGACCACTTGGAATACAGTCATGTTCCCTTTATAGTGCACTACGTTTGACCACTTGGAATACAGTCATGTTCCCTTTATAGTACACTACGTTTGACCACTTGGAATACAGTCATGTTCCCTTTATAGTGCACTACGTTTGACCACTTGGAATACAGTCATGTTCCCTTTATAGTACACTACGTTTGACCACTTGGAATACAGTCATGTTCCCTTTATAGTACACTACGTTTGACCACTTGGAATACAGTCATGTTCCCTTTATAATACACTACGTTTGACCACTTGGAATACAGTCATGTTCCCTTTATAGTACACTACGTTTGACCACTTGGAATACAGTCATGTTCCCTTTATAGTACACTACGTTTGACCACTTGGAATACAGTCATGTTCCCTTTATAGTACACTACATTTGACCACTTGGAATACAGTCATGTTCCCTTTATAGTGCACTACGTTTGACCACTTGGAATACAGTCATGTTCCCTTTATAGTGCACTACGTTTGACCACTTGGAATACAGTCATGTTCCCTTTATAGTACACTACGTTTGACCACTTGGAATACAGTCATGTTCCCTTTATAGTGCACTACGTTTCACCACTTGGAATACAGTCATGTTCCCTTTATAGTACACTACGTTTGACCACTTGGAATACAGTCATGTTCCCTTTATAGTACACTACGTTTGACCACTTGGAATACAGTCATGTTCCCTTTATAGTACACTACGTTTGACCACTTGGAATACAGTCATGTTCCCTTTATAGTACACTACGTTTGACCACTTGGAATACAGTCATGTTCCCTTTATAGTACACTACGTTTGACCACTTGGAATACAGTCATGTTCCCTTTATAGTACACTACGTTTGACCACTTGGAATACAGTCATGTTCCCTTTATAGTACACTACGTTTGACCACTTGGAATACAGTCATGTTCCCTTTATAGTACACTACGTTTGACCACTTGGAATACAGTCATGTTCCCTTTATAGTGCACTACGTTTGACCACTTGGAATACAGTCATGTTCCCTTTATAGTACACTACGTTTGACCACTTGGAATACAGTCATGTTCCCTTTATAGTGCACTACGTTTGACCACTTGGAATACAGTCATGTTCCCTTTATAGTACACTACGTTTGACCACTTGGAATACAGTCATGTTCCCTTTATAGTACACTACGTTTGACCACTTGGAATACAGTCATGTTCCCTTTATAGTACACTACGTTTGACCACTTGGAATACAGTCATGTTCCCTTTATAGTGCACTACGTTTGACCACTTGGAATACAGTCATGTTCCCTTTATAGTGCACTACGTTTGACCACTTGGAATACAGTCATGGTTATTTATTTTTTATTTTTTTATTTAACATTTATCTAACTAGGCAAGTCAGTTAAGAACAAATTCTTATTTACAATGACGGCCTACCAAAAGGAAAAAAGACTCCTGCGGGGACGGGGGCTGGGATTAAATTTTTTAATTAAAAATGAAATAGGACAAAACACACATCACGACAACAGAGACACAACACAACATAAAGAGAGACCTAAAGACAACAACATAGCAAGGCATCAACACATGACAACATAGCAGGGCAGCAACACGTGACAACATAGCAAGGCATCAACACATGACAACATAGCAAGGCATCAACACGTGACAGCACAGCAAGGCAGCAACACATGACAACATAGCAGGGCATCAACACATGACAACATAGCAGGGCAGCAACACATGACAACACAGCATGGTTGCAACACATGACAACATAGCAAGGCAGCAACACATGACAGCAACACATGACAGCATAGCAAGGCATCAACACGTGACAGCATAGCAGGGAAGCAACACGTGACAACATAGCAGGGAAGCAACACGTGACAACATAGCAGGGCAGCAACACTTGACAACATAGCAAGGCAGCAACACATGACAACATAGCAAGGCAGCAACACATGACAACATAGCAAGGCAGCAACACATGACAACATAGCATGGTTGCAACACATGACAACATAGCATGGTTGCAACACATGACAACATAGCAAGGCAGCAACACGTGACAACTTAGCATGACAGCAACACGTGACAACATAGCAAGGCAGCAACACGTGACAACATAGCAAGGCAGCAACACGTGACAACATAGCAAGGCAGAAACACATGACAACATAGCAAGGCAGAAACACATGACAACATAGCAAGGCAGCAACACATGACAACATAGCAAGGCAGCAACACATGACAACACAGCAAGGCAGCAACACATGACAACACAGCATGGTTGCAACACATGACAACATAGCAAGGCAGCAACACATGACAACTTAGCATGACAGCAACACGTGACAACATAGCAAGGCAGCAACACGTGACAACATAGCATGACAGCAACACATGACAACATAGCAAGGCAGCAACACATGACAACATAGCAAGGCAGAAACACATGACAACTTAGCATGGTTGCAACACATGACAACATAGCAAGGCAGAAACACGTGACAACTTAGCATGACAGCAACACGTGACAACATAGCAAGGCAGCAACACGTGACAACATAGCAAGGCAGCAACACGTGACAACATAGCAAGGCAGCAACACGTGACAACATAGCAAGGCAGCAACACGTGACAACATAGCATGACAGCAACACGTGACAACATAGCATGACAGCAACACGTGACAACATAGCATGACAGCAACACGTGACAACATAGCATGACAGCAACACGTGACAACATAGCATGACAGCAACACGTGACAACATAGCATGACAGCAACACGTGACAACATAGCATGACAACAACACGTGACAACATAGCATGACAGCAACACGTGACAACATAGCATGACAGCAACACGTGACAACATAGCATGACAGCAACACGTGACAACATAGCATGACAGCAACACGTGACAACATAGCAAGGCAGCAATACGTGACAACATAGCAAGGCAGCAACACATGACAACATAGCAAGGCAGCAACACATGACAACATAGCAAGGAAGCAACACATGACAACACAGCATGGTTGCAACACATGACAACATAGCAAGGCAGAAACACATGACAACTTAGCATGACAGCAACACGTGACAACATAGCAAGGCAGCAACACGTGACAACATAGCAAGGCAGCAACACATGACAACAACATGGTAGCAACAAAATATGGCATTGGCACAAAAACACGGTACAAACATTATTGGGAACAGACAACAGCGCAAAGGGGGAGAAGGTAGAGACAACAATACATCACACGAAGCAGCCACAACTGTCAGTAAGTGTGTCCACGATCGAGTATTTTCAACGAAGAGATTGAGATGAAATGGTCTAGTTTGTCTTTTTTTTTTGTAACAGCTTAATATAATGTACAGTACTGTACAACCTATTAGGTAACAGGCAGAATCTAAGACCTGAAACGATTAGTAAAGGTGCTGGAGGCCAAATGTAAAACTGGCGAAAAGTAAAGGTGCTGGAGGCCAAATGTAAAACTGGCGAAAAGAGGGAAAAGTCTTCCGCACATTTCCAGTCGGATGAACATTTCTTGATCACGAGATAAACTTTGGGGTCAGTCGACCTTCACCAGAGCTTCTCCTATGAGGTGAACATGTCTGAATCAACGGGTCTGGTCTCTGGGTGGTTTGGTTTCCAAGGTAACCATCGACCGCTGACGGGTTTGGGATGAGAACGCCGGGGTGCAATTCCTGTCAGATTAATGACCCGCCCTGGGGGTGACGGGTCACCAACGTCACAGCCGGCCACCGGTAACGAAAAAACCTAATTAACGCTGCAAATTGTCAACTGCCTGATCTCCATGGCAACCACAACAGCAGGCACCATTTGACAGGGTGTGTGGTTATGTGTGTGTGTGGGGGGGGGGGGTTGTGTGTGTGTGTGGGGGGGTTGTGTGTGTGTGTGTGTGTGTGTGTGTGTGTGTGTGTGTGTGTGTGTGTGTGTGTGTGTGTGTGTGTGTGTGTGTGTGTGTGTGTGTGTGTGTGTGTGTGTGTGTGTGTGTGTAACACAGTGAGACACTGACTAATGCTTAACGATCCTCACGTCACCTGAAGCTTCAACACACACACACACACACACACACACACACACACACACACACACACAGTGGGCCCCACCCCCATCACAGTCCCTCATGATGTCTAGATGTGTTGTGGGCCCCACCCCCATCACAGTCCCTCATGATGTCTAGATGTTTTGTGGCCCCCACCCCCATCACAGTCCCTCATGATGTCTAGATGTTTTGAGGGCCCCCACCTCCATCACAGTCCCTCATGATGTCTAGATGTTTTGTGGCCCCCACCTCCATCACAGTCCCTCATGATGTCTAGATGTGTTGTGGCCCCCACCCCCATCACAGTCCCTCATGATGTCTAGATGCTTTGAGGGCCCCCACCCCATCACAGTCCCTCATGATGTCTAGATGTTTTGTGGGCCCCCACCCCCCAACACAGTCACCCATCATTGATACTGTGTTTTCCATTTGGGAAGCAGACAAGATATGAGAAAACATTAGATGTTAAACTCCCGTGTGGTCTTGATATTACCCATAATCCTTTTAGAGAATGAAGGAACACAATAACATTTCTGTTGCATGATGGATGAGTTTCTCTCTTTGTCTCAATCTGTCTGTTTTCTATATGTCAGTTTTACATTCTGTCAGTTTTACATTCTGTCAGTTTTACATTCTGTCAGTTTTACATTCTGTCTGTCAGTTTTACATTCTGTCTCTGTCAGTTTTACATTCTGTCTCTCTGTCAGTTTTACATTCTGTCAGTTTTACATTCTGTCTCTGTCAGTTTTACATTCTGTCAGTTTTACATTCTGTCAGTTTTACATTCTGTCAGTTTTACATTCTGTCTCTCTGTCAGTTTTACATTCTGTCAGTTTTACATTCTGTCTCTGTCAGTTTTACATTCTGTCAGTTTTACATTCTGTCTCTGTCAGTTTTACATTCTGTCTCTCTGTCAGTTTTACATTCTGTCTCTCTGTCAGTTTTACATTCTGTCTCTCTGTCAGTTTTACATTCTGTCAGTTTTACATTCTGTCTCTGTCAGTTTTACATTCTGTCAGTTTTACATTCTGTCTCTCTGTCAGTTTTACATTCTGTCTCTCTGTCAGTTTTACATTCTGTCTCTCTGTCAGTTTTACATTCTGTCAGTTTTACATTCTGTCAGTTTTACATTCTGTCAGTTTTACATTCTGTCAGTTTTACATTCTGTCTCTCTGTCAGTTTTACATTCTGTCAGTTTTACATTCTGTCTCTCTGTCAGTTTTACATTCTGTCTCTCTGTCAGTTTTACATTCTGTCAGTTTTACATTCTGTCAGTTTTACATTCTGTCTCTCTGTCAGTTTTACATTCTGTCTCTCTGTCAGTTTTACATTCTGTCTCTGTCAGTTTTACATTCTGTCTCTGTCAGTTTTACATTCTGTCTCTGTCAGTTTTACATTCTGTCTCTCTGTCAGTTTTACATTCTGTCTCTCTGTCAGTTTTACATTCTGTCTCTGTCAGTTTTACATTCTGTCAGTTTTACATTCTGTCTCTGTCAGTTTTACATTCTGTCTCTCTGTCAGTTTTACATTCTGTCTCTCTGTCAGTTTTACATTCTGTCTCTCTGTCAGTTTTACATTCTGTCTCTCTGTCAGTTTTACATTCTGTCAGTTTTACATTCTGTCTCTGTCAGTTTTACATTCTGTCAGTTTTACATTCTGTCTCTCTGTCAGTTTTACATTCTGTCTCTCTGTCAGTTTTACATTCTGTCTCTCTGTCAGTTTTACATTCTGTCAGTTTTACATTCTGTCAGTTTTACATTCTGTCAGTTTTACATTCTGTCAGTTTTACATTCTGTCTCTCTGTCAGTTTTACATTCTGTCAGTTTTACATTCTGTCTCTCTGTCAGTTTTACATTCTGTCTCTCTGTCAGTTTTACATTCTGTCTCTCTGTCAGTTTTACATTCTGTCAGTTTTACATTCTGTCTCTCTGTCAGTTTTACATTCTGTCTCTCTGTCAGTTTTACATTCTGTCTCTGTCAGTTTTACATTCTGTCTCTGTCAGTTTTACATTCTGTCTCTGTCAGTTTTACATTCTGTCTCTCTGTCAGTTTTACATTCTGTCTCTCTGTCAGTTTTACATTCTGTCTCTGTCAGTTTTACATTCTGTCTCTGTCAGTTTTACATTCTGTCAGTTTTACATTCTGTCTCTCTGTCAGTTTTACATTCTGTCAGTTTTACATTCTGTCTCTGTCAGTTTTACATTCTGTCAGTTTTACATTCTGTCTCTGTCAGTTTTACATTCTGTCTCTCTGTCAGTTTTACATTCTGTCTCTCTGTCAGTTTTACATTCTGTCTCTCTGTCAGTTTTACATTCTGTCAGTTTTACATTCTGTCAGTTTTACATTCTGTCTCTCTGTCAGTTTTACATTCTGTCTCTCTGTCAGTTTTACATTCTGTCTCTCTGTCAGTTTTACATTCTGTCTCTGTCAGTTTTACATTCTGTCTCTGTCAGTTTTACATTCTGTCTCTGTCAGTTTTACATTCTGTCAGTTTTACATTCTGTCTCTCTGTCAGTTTTACATTCTGTCAGTTTTACATTCTGTCTCTGTCAGTTTTACATTCTGTCAGTTTTACATTCTGTCTCTGTCAGTTTTACATTCTGTCAGTTTTACATTCTGTCTCTCTGTCAGTTTTACATTCTGTCTCTCTGTCAGTTTTACATTCTGTCAGTTTTACATTCTGTCTCTCTGTCAGTTTTACATTCTGTCTCTCTGTCAGTTTTACATTCTGTCTCTCTGTCAGTTTTACTTTCTGTCTCTCTGTCAGTTTTACTTTCTGTCTCTCTGTCAGTTTTACTTTCTGTCTCTCTGTCAGTTTTACATTCTCTCTCTGTCAGTTTTACATTCTGTCTCTCTGTCAGTTTTACATTCTGTCTCTGTCAGTTTTACATTCTGTCTCTGTCAGTTTTACATTCTGTCTCTCTGTCAGTTTTACATTCTGTCTCTCTGTCAGTTTTACATTCTGTCTCTCTGTCAGTTTTACATTCTGTCTCTCTGTCAGTTTTACATTCTGTCAGTTTTACATTCTGTCTCTCTGTCAGTTTTACATTCTGTCTCTCTGTCAGTTTTACATTCTGTCTCTCTGTCAGTTTTACTTTCTGTCTCTCTGTCAGTTTTACTTTCTGTCTCTCTGTCAGTTTTACTTTCTGTCTCTCTGTCAGTTTTACATTCTCTCTCTGTCAGTTTTACATTCTGTCTCTCTGTCAGTTTTACATTCTGTCTCTGTCAGTTTTACATTCTGTCAGTTTTACATTCTGTCTCTGTCAGTTTTACATTCTGTCTCTCTGTCAGTTTTACATTCTGTCTCTCTGTCAGTTTTACATTCTGTCTCTCTGTCAGTTTTACATTCTGTCAGTTTTACATTCTGTCTCTCTGTCAGTTTTACATTCCGTCTCTCTGTCAGTTTTACATTCTGTCTCTGTCAGTTTTACATTCTGTCTCTCTGTCAGTTTTACATTCTGTCTCTCTGTCAGTTTTACATTCTGTCTCTCTGTCAGTTTTACATTCTGTCTCTCTGTCAGTTTTACATTCTGTCTCTCTGTCAGTTTTACATTCTGTCAGTTTTACATTCCGTCTCTGTCAGTTTTACATTCTGTCAGTTTTACATTCCGTCTCTGTCAGTTTTACATTCCGTCTCTGTCAGTTTTACATTCTGTCAGTTTTACATTCCGTCTCTCTGTCAGTTTTACATTCCGTCTCTCTGTCAGTTTTACATTCTGTCTCTGTCAGTTTTACATTCTGTCAGTTTTACATTCTGTCTCTGTCAGTTTTACATTCTGTCAGTTTTACATTCTGTCTCTCTGTCAGTTTTACATTCTGTCTCTGTCAGTTTTACATTCTGTCTCTCTGTCAGTTTTACATTCTGTCTGTCTGT